>NC_143404.1:13000588-13225588 GCF_052110815.1 Crocodylus siamensis | reverse complement strand
CTGTGCTTAAGATAGACAATCCTTTCAAACTTTTCTTCCTTTAACAGATGCTTTCTCCTCCAGAAGTAGCTACATGTTGCAGGCAAAGCAATTTTTGTGATGCCACAATGATATTTGTGAAGTGAATATCCCAGATGAGTGCAATCAATAAGGTTCAGATCTTGATCCAAATTTTTCCAGCCTGAAGGCGTTTAGATCTAAGGCTCGACTTAGCCCATTAAGGAGATTGGGAGCTAAATCACAGCATTTGTAGGTCCAAATAAGTAATTCTCCCAGAGTCTAAATCTAGTCAGTCACAGGTTCCTGACCCAGATCTTCTCTAATATATCAGAAGTGTCAAATTCAACAGGACTACTCCATGGGCCAGATCGCGCCACAGACTACCCTTGGTTACTGTGTCCAGTGTGTGGGGCCGGTATGGCATGGGCAGTTGGGCACCATATGCAGCATGAACCCCAGACAGGCCTCATGTGCCACACGTGGATGAAAGGTGGATTCAGCATGAAGATCCATTGCACAAGGCTAGTCTGGCATGAGCACCATATGCAGTATGTGTCCTGGACTGGCCCTACACACCACACGTATGTAGGTCCTGGACCAGCCACACATGCTGCATGTGGGTCTACTCAGCGACCTAAGGACAGCACCATGGACCAGGTAACAGGGCTCTGGATCTGGCTTGCAGGTCCCGTCTTTGACACCTTTATGTTACATTTTAGCCGCAAGTCTATAAATCTGCTCGCCTTCCGCATTCAACCATGTACTGCGCAGGGAGGATTTCAAAGTCTGTCCACCAGGGAAGGAAGGGAGAGCAACTTATCTAGGATACTGCAGTCATTAACTGTGATGTACTCAGGACAGACAAAGGGAAAATGAAGGCGAGGAAGAGAGATCTAACTCGGATGTCATAATTGTAGCCAGCTTGAATTTTAAGGGTATCAGCTAGTAATATTCTATTAAGTTAATTAAAATAAATTACATCCTTTTTGGATGTGCATACACAGCATTTATTCTGTTCCACTAACATTCACTGTTTTAATTCAAGGAGATCCACAGTAAGCTATTCTTTATTTTAAACAGATTTTTGGCCCACATTCTAGTCTGATATAATAAATAAAATTTAGTGTGCAGTCAGATATTTTTCCAGGCACTGTCTGGAGCCCACCCCTCCAACTTTCTGGCCATAGTTTCAGAATCTCATCCCACGAAAATGTTTGCAAAAATAATTTTCTATAATTAGAAAACATTTCATTGAAAATTCATTACTGAAACAGTTTCCTGCAACTGCTATGTTAGGCAGACTCCAGAGCATTTCGTTCTGTTGCACTTACTAGAGAACTGACAGCCAACTGATTTTTATATTCATCCTACAGATGTGTGGTAACAGTCTACCAACCAACTGGGCAAAATAGCTATACCTGGCAAAAAAACACTGATGATAGCTGAAGCATCACATTTTGGGGAACCTACAGTCTTCCTCTTGAAAAACTGCAATCCCAGTAATCCTATTCGATGAACAATATACATGTATTCAGGTAAATATAAGATGGTTATAATCTAGCCTTTCAAGAGGGTTATAATTAAAAGGTATGCATTAATAGAGCGACAGTTCTTGGAGCTGATAGTATACAATGTTTTTCCTATAGCCCTAGCTCCTGGAGTCAGGTTACATGAGTCTCAGCTGTCATTGAAACAAAGCAAAAGCCCACGTTTCGAACCTTCATAACTGCAAAGAGGGGGGAAATAACCCTTAATATTGCAATTCAGGTACATCCTATAGGGTCAGAAACCAGAAGGCAAATAAGAACTCTGGATACATTATTTGTGTTGTATCTCATGAATGGTAACCACGCTTGTGATTTTTAAACACTTATAGATGGAAATCAATCAGTCCAGCTGCTGCTGACATCCAAGCTCTGATTTCCATTTATGCAATGCCCTTTCAGCTTCACTCTGCAAGTACAAACCATACCCGCTCAGGATGCAGGGACGCAGTATTACTGACATGATAAGGAAGTCAAGGCAGTGGATTTGAGCCACTTGCCCAAGCACACTCAGAACAGAACTGGGATCCCCCAACTCACCCTCTTATATGGTCCCGTTAGGCTACCCATTTGTGATAGTGGAGACAAAGCACTCTTTGGTCAGGCATTAGAAACTGAAGAAACTATTGGTCTTTCTGACATTTCTTGGAGGAAGAAAGGGGTAGTAACAGGGGTTGGTGATCTGTCACTGACAGGATTGACCAGTCATGATGGGTTTTATTAAGCCTTTCCCTTTTCCAGCAATGGTGATGCAATAAGATGGTCCCATGCATGATTTGAGTGTGACACATCTGGCCTCAAGAAAACAGGTCAGCATTGCTCCTTTTTTTAGAAACAGACACTGCACATGTGATGCTTCCTAGGTTCAAGCTTCAGCCACCTACAAATTGGGTTCTGTGGGTTTCCAGCTTCCTCGAATGGGAGGTCCACAACTTCACTGACCTTCCAAATCAGTCTTGATCATCCTACCAAAAAGTGCCAGAACAGTACCCGAGCTTTGGGGTTACGTGCACAGAGCAATATTGCTTAGAGAAAAGCATTTCTCTAGCTTTTTCTCATAAGACAGACAGCTTCTGAAGAGGTTTCTAGGAATTCATTTATCCTGAACTATTGGCAACTAGGATTTGACTAATTAATCACTCCTGGAAATACCGCCTCTAGAAAGGTTGGGGTGGTGATGTGTGGGTGAATCAATGAGTAGACTGGGATTGTATTTGTGTACTTCTGTTCAAATCTGTGCCATGCTGCTGTATGGAAGGGGGCGGGATGTGGCTTTTGGTTTGGGGTTTGTTGGGTTTTTTTAAGGAAGAGTTTTACTGGACTAGTGTTACAAGTTACAATGGAGATTTAATATAATTAGTGGTCGGCCATTCCAGAAGAAGTTTAAACACAGATAAATATCTAAATTACTAATGGATTTCTTTATTAAAAAAGAAAAAAGAAATCACATACACTGATTCTGATGTACACCAGTCTTATTGCTATTATTTTTCATAGCAATTTCACATATAGTATCAGCTTGTCTTACCTAACAAGAATCTGACTATATAAGATTTTGTTCAGATGGGAGCTGGGTTCCCAGAACCACGAAAATAGAAAAATATATCCTGTCTCAAACTGAGGCACAGACTCTCAAATCAAAAAAGAAAGAGAAAGAATCAGCTTGGTTCAAAATACTCATTTCAGTCATTTTAAAATATGGTATTAAAGCATGCAAGTATTTTACTTAGGTTTTTATTTTTTTATATATATTTATCAAGTTTTGACATGAAAAAATCATTGCAACTCTTGACCTACCTAGGAGGCATTGTGAATTAAACACAACAAAACAAGTCTTAGGGACCAAGATGTCTAGTTACCATCCTAAATGTAATGCATGATGGCTGTGCTGGTGTCATGAGTTAAGGGAAGTTTCACAGCATTAAGAAAGGAAATGGTTTCATTGGATGTCATTTAGAGAAAAAAGTAAATATTGGAAAAGTCTGGAGTGATCGTGGCAGAAAGCAGGTAAGCTAGTTTTGGTGTATGGTAGATGTAATTGTCACAGAGCCCTGCAACTCAGCACAGAGACCACCATGACCACACACAATCTGTATTTATATAGGATATTAGAAACCACAAAAACAACTAGAAATATAAGAAAACATCACAAGGAAGGGTAAAGAGTGAGAGCAATTCTCCAAACTATATTCAGAATATGTTTTTAAAAAAGAGAGAGAGAAAACGCACAGCTAGACTATCTGACTTGCATAGACATATGCATAGATATCTACAGACTCCTCAGGAATTCTGGACACGGATTTATTTTAATATAGAAAAAGAGGGAGGCCTAGGCTGGCAGTGAGATCAGCCTGAATAAGAACATTAGTCTCAGACTGGTAAAAATACAGATTAAAAATCTTCTCATCCATAAGTACTCATTTGCCTTGCCCATTAGGAGACCCTTTTATGAACAGCCAGACCTCTCTAGTTATGATAGCAGGCTGCAACATTAAGTTGAGCTGCAGATTTCCCAGAGATGACATACTTCAGATGCCTTTCTTGGGTCTTGCAACAGAAAAGGCAAATAAATAATCAATCAACAGCCAATGTAAACTACAGGATTTATTTCAGTTCTACAATCTGCAGTGCAGATCTCCAGCTCTTTACTGGGTGGGGAAAGGGACACATGATACCATTTTAACTCGTTCAAACTGTTGTCGGTAATCTCAATGTCAGTTTGTGGCTAATCGATGCCATGTAACTTTCCCATGTAAACTAGATCACTTGCAGGTGCAGCCGCTCTCTTCGTACAACAACGCTGCTTTACAGTCTGACATGTGTGAACCATCCTAAATTTATATTCAGTACCAGTATCAAACAAGTGCTATTAACCTAATTACATGTACATATGTTGGTGAGAAATGCCAGAAACTGTAAAAATGCCATTTATAGCAGCTCATTTTTTTTAATAAAGACATCTGGAAGAATTAAAAGATTTGCACTAATCAAAAGTAAGAGAGATCCTGGGGATGGGGGAGGGATAGTGACAGATCCTAGTTCTCTTAAAAACTGTTCTTCAGCTCAAAGAGGGCTCCGTGTATCACAGCCGGGATGCCAAGAAGCACAAGTGATTGCTGGCCTCAAGAGGGAACAAGATTATGAATGCCCTAAAGCTGAAATATAAATATGACAAAGTCCTGATATTTGCCTGGTCACGGTTTCTCTCTTTCCCCCTTTGATTTGATCAGGGCAGTTACAACACTACCAAGGAGTACATCTTCTCTCTCCACCTGAACCAAGAAGCTGCTATCTCCAAACCTCCCCTCTTTTGGGTTAAAATTGTATCCTTGCCCCTTCCACCGTTCAAATCACCACACAGTCAGAAATATCGCTTTTTTTCCTCAGCCTAGCGGAGTCAATGCCAGTCTGTTTGAGGTGGATCAAAAGCAGTGTTAAAAAATAATATAAATGCCCTACCTGCATCCCATGTTTTTACATGTTGTCATGGTACCTAGCTTCCACTAAGAAAGTACTTTGCTTGTCTTTTAATTCATTAACCCACTTTTTTCTCTCCAAAGTTTAAAAGCATGGAAATAACAATAATGCACAAAGGGTCTAATCCTAAAACACACTTAGCCCCAACAAATTCCATGGACCCCTAACGGATCAATCTCCAAATTATCCAGATCAGTTTAGAAAACCTATCTGTCCTTGTTTTGAGGAAAATCTCCCCCACCTCCCCATACCCCATCTTCATCCTTTTATTTGAGAAGAGCCCCAACATACACTACTCATTAATGTGCTGGAACAAATACTTTGATGAGGACTATGAAAAACCAGACACACTACCCAAAATTCATACCTTGAACAAGTCAATCCAACAGATGGGGTTTTAAGCTTTTATTATGCCTTCTGGTCTGAGACTTTGCAGATACAACAGACCAGACTGGGAGCTATTTGACAGTACTTCTCTGACCAGTTGCACTCTAATTAAAAGACTCAGTGTGGGCTGTGTGTAGAAAGCTTTGCATATGGGCTTCAATTACTATACTACAGTATTGCCAGAGAAACACAAAAGAGAATCTCAGCCCCAGCTTTGAGGATGCATATTGTTTGTGTAGGTGGCGAAAGTGAAGAGTGTGTGATCCTGGGTAGGAAGTAGATTTTCCCTTGCCTGTAATCCTGTGAAATTATAACTGGTGTTTAAATTAGTGATTTATATCCCAACTCCTGCAAATGACCAAAAATGAAAAAGCTTCTTCAAATATAAAGCTAGTTGCTAATTTGTGACCAGTAACACAGACTGGCTTTCACTTCTCCACATTGCAGGGGCCACGCAACCACCTAGAGCTCAAAGAAAATATGGAGGCAGGTTAAAAGCAAAGAAAAGAATAAAATAGAGTTGAAACACTAAAATGTCCTTTGGGGAAAAGAAAATTCTGAACTATTTATTTATTCACAATATTTAGGAACTTATGAAGATATTTGCAATTCTAGAAGGAGAATAAAAAAGCCTAGAAATATCTTCACTATGAAGGTAATTCCCAAGAGTCTGATGTACAGAGACAGGTAGGCTATGCAACAGGGCTGTGCGAAGCTTCAGTAGCCAACTGAATTCAGAGGAGATTTGGCCCGATTCAGCAGCCAGATCTCCAAAATCAGAATCGGGAGACCCATTAATCTTTCTGAATCGAAAGCCGCCAAATCAATTCAGAGCAATTCTGACACGGACTGTACAGGCAGGCACTAGGCAATGCTGGCAGGAGCAGCCGGACAAGCCCCAGCTTGGGCCCGCAGTCCCAAGAGAAGCCACGGCTCGTCCGGCTGCTCCCCCCACTGCCCCCGCACTGGGGTAAGGCAGGCAGTGCTGGCAGCCCCAGGAGAAGCTGCGGGGGCTGGGGGGAATGATCAGGGAGATGAGGGAATGAACAGGGGCTTCCCCACAGCTCCCGGTTCAATCCCCCAGCTCCTGCAGCCTTTCCCAGGGCTGCCAACTCAAACCGCAGCTCGTCCAGCTCCTCCCCCAGCTGCCCCCACACTGGGGCAAGGCAGACAGGGCTGGCAGCCCCAGGAGAAGCCGCGGGGTCTGGGGGATCGAACCAGAAATTGAGGGAATGAACAAATGCTTTCCTCCAGCTCCTGGTTTGATCCCCCAGCTCCCGTGGCTTCTCCCAGGGCTGCCAGCACTGCCTGCCTTGCCCCAGAGGCAGGGCAGCCAGGAGCTTCTCCCAGGCCTGCCGGTTCAAGCTGGGGCTCGTCCAGCTGTTTCCACCAGCACTGTCTGCCTGCCTGTATATTCTAGAGCCAAATAAGATTCGGTGCCAAATATCTTCAGATTGGACCTAATCAAATCAGGTCAGTAATTTGAAATCACCAAATTGAGTCACTGTCCCTCTAAATCAGAATCCAAATCTGAAGCGAATACTTCCCCCTTCACACAGGCCTACTATGAAAACCACAAACATGCACAGCTTCTGCTACATTGATAGTGAAAACAAACCCACACAGGTATAGGCACACAACTCCAACCTGACCTGCAACAACTTCTGCTACTGCAGTGCAAGGTCCTCATTGGCAAGCAATGGCCAACTGTGTAAGAGGTTCAGGTTTGGGGGACAAGAATCAATAAGGCTAGGGACAGACGTTACACATATGCCAGTTTAAGTGATCAGAAACTGGTTTAAGCCTGTAACAGAACAGACGTTCAGTGCATATAAACCAGTTTCAAACTGGCTGAAACCAGTTTGAGATATACTACCAGTCTGATATACTACATTCAACCAGGTTTAACTGATTTGGGTCAAACCGGATTATGCAATGTTTGTCCCAAACCCCTTCTTGGTTTAAGTTAAACCAGAGTCCTCCAGCATCCCAGATGTTTTGCAGCCCTAGCCTGGGCTGGGTTGTCTGCTCCAGAGAGCTGGGCTGGCCCCACCCTCTGCTCCCTGGCCAGAGCTCCAGCGGAGACTCCAGGCACGACAGCATCTGCCTGGCTTCTCCCTGTCCTACCCTTCCCCCACCACTCCCTGCTCAAGCAGCGATTCCTCACCCATCCCTCTCTCACAGCACAGACCATAGCCAGCATGTGGTATGCTAGCTAATGCTGAGAGGTGTCTGTGTAAGGCAGACAGGACAGCACCCACTTAGGGCTTTTTGAAGCCAATCAACAGGTCAGCTGGTAATGTCCCTCCATTCCTTCCTTGATAATACAGCATTTAGCAGCCCATCAAGAAAACAAAAGCCTCTCTCATTCGTTCAGGCAGTTCTTAAACAAATTTTTGCAACTCCCTGCTGGCTCCCTCACTGGTCAAGAACAGCTTGGGAAGGGGACAGGGAGGGGGACACCCCTCCCTTATCAGAGCATACTGCCGGGGCCTGGCCATACCCCTCCTCAGCTCAACACTGTGGAAACGGAGGGAGGGCTGCTCTAGTGCCCCCTGACTTCTAGCCTGAACCACTACAGGCATGTGCCTGCATTTTCTCAGTTAAGAGGGAATCTCTGTGCACTTCCAAACCAGTTCAGCCTAACCAAGTTAAAGGTTGAATCAATTCAGGCTCAAGCCTTCTGAATGTCTGTCCCTAGCCCAGGTGATCAGGAAATTAATTTCTGCTTTCAGTACCGACACTGGCACCAATTTTGTGCCTGTGAAATTCTAGTAGGTTCAGCTGCAGCACCAATAAGCCAGAATTAGGGCCCAAGAGAGAAACAGGATTGGAGCTCAGATCTTCTTAAATGACAATGCTAGTGCACACCAATGTAAACTGATAAGGACCAATTCATTTTTCCAGTTCCTAGTCACAGGAAAACTTGAGTGCTATACAAAGCAGGTGCTTTGTATGAAGGCTGTAGGTGTCCCTTAGCCTTTTTCTAAGCCTGAAAACATACTTGCATGGGTTGTGAATTTGTCATAGAAGCTAAGAGTCAGTGTCAAGAGAACCGCTGCAAGGAAAGTCCAGGAACTGCAGAAAGCGGCAGTCAGCTACAGGTTTTCCCCAAGCGACTGAACCCGTGTCTCACCCCAGTGTTAATGGGCCCAGTAGTGCAGCAAATGCCGTCTTACAGGTGAAACAGAAAACTGAGATTTTAACCAGATCTGTTATTAAAGAGCTCATGACCCTCTGTCTCTTCTGGGAAACAAAAGGGAGATTCACACTGACGTAAATCTAGTTGCAAAAAAAGCTGGATCTACACTGGTGTACCTAGCCAGATGCCCCAAACCACTGCTCATAGCCAATAGCGGATCCAGGAATGGAGTGGGGGAGAGCAGCCCCCCAACTTCGGCCGTGCCAGGCACACAGCCTAGGCAGCACAGGTCCCTGCTGGAGCTCCACATGGGCGGTGAGTGCTGAGCTCACCAACTGATCAGGGTGAGATCTGGCCAGACAGTGCCTTTGCTTTCCCGAGGCAACGGAGCACAGGACATGAGCTCGTCTGTTGTTTACCCTCTTCCCCCTTTCTCCCACACCAGACCCATTTGAAAGCAGGGGCTATTACTAGACCCTGCACAGAGAGTTCATACCGACACAGCCAAAGTGGGGCACAACCATGCGGCTTTGGGGCAAACCCTGTGGAGATGTTCAGGAAAGCACCTTTGGTCAGTCTGAAGTTCTGCAGCTACTGCTGGTCATCCAAGACCTACAGCACATTCCTGTCTCAGACGCCCATGATTATTCCTTGAGCCCAGCACTGCATGGAGTGACGCTGTTCCAGGAAAAGTCCTTCCTTACGCAGCTTGTCAATCTTGTCCTCAGTGTCCCTTACCCACTTCTGATTCTCCTCTACATCTGGCAATAGGCAGGAAAGAGGAAGCTGCAACTGTACCTGCTATTCCTCCAGCACCCACAGACAAAGATGCTTTATCACACAGCTGCTGGCTTGCAGAGCTGTAACCCTGAAGGGGTGGCATGTCAAACAAGTCTGCACCAGCTGCTATATATTCATGAGAGTGCAGAGAGCCGTCTTGCCCATAATGATCTTTTAGGAGTTTGAAAATAGCACTAACTACCAAAAAAAGAAAAAGAGATGGATCAAGAGACAGCAAGAGACGAATCACTGGAGTTTCAGCTCGACTATCAAACACAGAACTAAGACTTCTGGATGCCTTCAGCTACCTATATCCTACTCTACATCGCAGAAGCAACCGTACAATGCATAGCTTCAAAGTATGAACTTCAGAGGAAATCCAAGGGCTCCGAGTCAAGTAAAAGCTAGCTATTCATACAGCTGCATCTACTTCACACCAGTCCAAACAAAGCATTAGCCCCGAAGAACGTCACTTCAGTGAAGATAGTTTCATAGTTGGTCGGGTCAGAAGGGGGCTGAGCAGATCATCGAGTCCGACCCCCTGCCATGGCAGGAAAGAGTACTGGGGTCAAACAACCCCAGCAAGGTGTTCATCCAGCCTCCTCTTAAAGACCCCCAGGGTAAGAGCCAGCACCACTTCTCTTGGAAGCTGGTTCCAGACCCTAGCCGCCCTGACTGTGAAGTAGCGCCTCCTGATGTCTAGCCTGAATCTACCCTCTGCCAGCTTTTGACTGTTATTTCTAGTCACTCCTGTCAGTGCTCGGAGGAACAGGGACTCCCCCAGTGCCTGCTGGTCCCCCCTGACTAGTTTGTAACAGCCACTAGATCCCCCCTCGGCCTTCTCTTGTGGAGGCTGAACTGGTTCAGGTCCCATCACCTCTCCTTGTAGGGCCTGCCCTGCTGCCCCCGATCATGCGAGCGGCCTCCTGTGGACTCTCTCCATTTTGTCCACATCCCTCCTGAAATGCAGCGCCCAGAACTGGACGCAGTACTCCAGCTGCGGCCTGACCAGTGTCGCGTAGAGGGGGAGGATCACCTCCTTGGGCCTGCTCGAGATGCATCTGTGGATGCATGACAAGGTGCGGTTGGCCTTCCTGACCGCCCCCCCACACTGCCGGCCCATGTTCATCTTGGCATCAGTGATGACTCCAAGATCCTTCTCTGCCTCTGCACTGAGGCGAAGGGAGTTCCCCAGCCTGTAGGCATGCTGCTGGTTCTTCCTCCCCAGGTGCAGCACCTTGCACTTGTCAGTGTTGAATCCCATCCTATTCTCATCCGCCCACCCCTGTAACCTGTCCAGGTCTGATTGTAGCCTCTTCCTCCCTTTTAACATGCCCACATCCCCCCACATCTTAGTGTCATCTGTGAATTTGAACAGTGTGCTTTTTATCCCCTCGTCCAAGTCACTGATGAAGATGTTGAACAGTGTGGGCCCGAGGACCGAGCCCTGGGGGACCCCCTGCCCACATCCCTCCGGGTCGAAAATGACCCATCCACCACCACTCTGAGTGCAGCCCTCCAGCCAGTTGGCACAAGATAATCTTCTGTAGAGCAGTTCTAAGGATTTTAGCCCCGTATCTCGGCCAGAATCCAATTTAAGTAATTACCTGTCTTGTCTTAATTCCACCTTCCTCCTTCCCCCTCTTGCAATAAAGAAAACTGCTAATTCTCCTAGTGCTACTGAAAGAGACTGAGCTCTTGCTGAATTCCATCCCCAAGGTGCCATTTCAGTAGTGGTGGGTGGAACAATTACTGAGCAGCCTGTAAAATGAGTTGGGATCTTTCTGGGTGAGAGACACGATACAAACTTAAGTCGTTGTTTTATTTGCTCCAGTTCTCCTGTGAAATACCACCCACTATACCAAAAGCTCAGTTCCACCAGGACATTTTAAATCCACAGCGTAGAATGGATTTGAACTCCCACAGATTCATCATTCCTGACAGCTTTTGGAAGGCTGCCTAAAGGCAGAGAGCAGAGCAAGGTGCAGGATTAATATATATTAAACAGGGGAAATAGGAATTAAACAGGAAGTGCCCAGCACAGGTTCTCTGACCAGCTGTGAATGCAAACTGTCAAAGTTGTTGAGAAAAAGAGAAATTTCCATGGCCTTTCACCTGGCCAAAGAGGCAGGATTTTATAACATTGCAGGGAAAAAAACAAAACAAAACATAGTTGAGCCCCAGAAATTCTGAAACAGCAAATCAAATGGGAGAAAAAAATCTGTCCTGTCTGTATCAAACCTGCCTGATGGTGCAGTAATGGGTGGTAACAGAATATGCCACACATTTCTTCAGGCAAATTTATTGGAGCATGAAGAAAATTGTTGGCAGCTCCCTGGAGCATGGTGCTTCCACAAATCTGCACTGGTCCCCTTTCCTTTCTTCAGGAAACCGATACAATTTCCTCCCATTTTTTTCACCCCAGGCATCTATATACAAATACAGACCCCAAAACTGGTAATACAACATGCTATGATTAATGTAATTTCCAAGACTCATCCCTTCTAGCTGGCTGACATCCTGAGCCAGATCCTGCTTCACTTACTCAAAGTGGCTCCAAATAGCCTTAATGAGACAACTCCTGGGATCTGGACTGCTATTACAAAAACAGCCCATCTTATCATGTTTTGCTACTTACCATATTGTTTAACACCACACAGGTAAGCAACAGAAGCTCTGGGTCTGACAAGCAGAAGAGCTATAAAACTAATGGAGCTGACTGAGCAGAACTGAACACTAAGAGCCATTCATCTATTTTATTAGGTCTTCTTCACTACCTTCCTATCTGTACTACCATTTTAAATCTCCCGTGACAAACCATCATCTCCAGCACATGCTGCCTCTCTACCCTCCACCACTGAGACAAGTCCTGCACTCTTCGCTCAGGCAAAGACTTTCCCTTCTATGGGTCTGGGATTTCTTCAATACAACCTGCACAATCTGTTCTTATACAGAGATGAAGGCTGTAGCTACACTAAAAACCCAGCCCATTAAATTGGAGGGGCAGTAATTAGGTCTCTTGCCCAGGAACCAAGACTTAATGCAGACAGATTAGCTGGAATTTGTCACAGCAAGCAGACACGCATTACTATTCTCGTCTCATGGCAATCCCTTCCCCGGGACAGAGCAGTTCTTCAGAGCCAGGATTCAGGGCCGAGACAGCAAACATTTTCCAATCCTGCCCAAGGCAGCAGGATTTGGGTACAGCCCTGGTCAGAGCTGAAACTCAAACAAAAAGAATAAAATTGAAACCTTGGCACCTCTTATCTGTGAGCCCAAGTGTGAGCTGGACACAAGCTGCTGGGCCACAGTAAAATCGATTCAACAAACAAAGAACCGGCCCGCCTCGTGTCCATTAGACACAACCAGAAAGCAGTGCTGAGAATACACTGGATTTGGGCACTGAAAGTGTTACAGAAAATGCGCCGTAACGTTCCTCTGAGGCTTCAGTTTCCCTCCCCCAACCCTCCTTTGATTTTGATCCTCTCCTTTCTTAACGTCCTTTGAACTTTTTAAAAAGGCACTTTGAAGACGTGTCATAAAACAGGGGGGTTTTTATTCATGATTCTCTCTTTGATGATCTTGCTACTTTGTATGAACTGCAACCTCTGCAGGATGTGGAAGCCAGAAGAGTTGAAAGCTGATACGGACAAGAAAGGACAGAGAAGCAAGAGCTTAGCCGCGCTGTTTGTCAATAACCCGCCTGAGACGCACACAACGCCCCTCATTCTTTACTTCCCCAAGCGGTCTGGTCTGGAGGTTGCAGACGGGATAGAAATTGGGCTTCATCTGGTCCTCAGAGGAAGTACCAAGATATCGAGTGGGAGCTGATGCAAAGCAGGACCAAGGAAAAAAGATGAGAAGTCAACCCAAAAGACCCCCTCATGCCAGGGACTATCCCCATCTCTCCCACAATGTTCCCAAGGGAGCATCCCCTCAAGCAGAGCTCATCTAGTCCTTCTACTGTCTCTCATGGATTTTCTTATTTCCACGCGCTCGTTCCTGTTCAAGCAAGAGTGGCTTGAATGAAGCAAAACGAGTGTGCCAGCTGGAGCTAGGTGTTTCAATGAAGACTAACCACATGACTCACTTTGTATCTCAGACTGTCCATCTTTAAAAAAAGGAATACTGGACCTTTCCTGCTGATGTTTTATGGTGGGAGGGAATTATTCTGGACCCCAGTTTTATAGGAGCAGCAACCTCTGCACAAAAGCTGAATGCCCAAATGGAAATAGGCAGCTACAGAATCATATGCACAAACTGACAAATGCAATTTCCATGTGCACCCACTCAGGTTTTCAATCTCACAGGCTCCAATTTTTTGTGCATAGGCCTGCGGGGCGATCCCCTAAAGAGAGTCAGCCTCTTTATATACGTGAAGCAAAGTTACTCGATTTAATCATTTACCCAAGGATTACTTGCATTGCAGAGACTGGTCTTTAATGGATGAACAAAATGGTGCCAAGTGACTTGAGGACACTTTCAAGACATTGCCAAAAACTTCTGGTCCCTAACAACTATGAAAAACACTAGTGCCACTGGTGTTGGTAGATCTGTTGTGCCACTAATTAATGCTTTTCATCTCATTTCTCCATACAAGCTTGAATCTCTTAACGTGTAAGCTGTCCTATTGCCCACATATATACTTTGACTGGGACTCTCATCGAACTGAAGTTACAACTCCTGGAGTCTGGCAACTGCAGGCTAATATCAGCTTTTATTGTAAAATTTCAAGGCCTCCCAGTTATGGAGAAAATCTCGACATGCACGATCTGACTGTGCCCAAAGTGTCATAAAAAGCAAGTAAACAGAACTCCAAAATCATCATCTAATGATCTTAAAGCCAAATCTCAAGATTGTTAGAAGACTGGATTATGATCAGGGTCCTACTCAATTTGCAGTTTCATGATTTTTGCAGAAACCACGAAAAAAGGGTTTCCGCAATCGCCATGAAAGCTGGTCTTCCCCATGATTTTGCATGGGCTTGCCAAAAAAACAAACAAACAAAAGAAAGTTACTAAAGATAAAATATTCATTCTGGCAGTCGAGTGTGAACCCACAACTGCTGCAGCTCAGCTTCACAGTCCACCGAGGGGAGGGGGATTGGGGCACCAGCACAAAGGGGAGCAGCCAAGATGGCAACTGCTCCCTCCACCACTGACCGGCTGCAGGGGCCGTCTGCCTTGTGTGGCCTCGCCCCTCCGCCAAATCAGTGGCGAGGGGCCATCAGCAGTTGGCGGGGTGGGGGGCAACTGCAGCAAAAAGACCACAAACAGGGTGCCAGGCACTATGCATGGTCCATGATTTTTACTTCTCCTCTGCATGCTTTAAGTAGATCCCCACTTATAACACGAAAACCGAGAGCTGCAATAGTGCTGTAGCTGCATCCTTTGCTTCACAGCAGGGAGCTGGAAGTGATTTGGGGTGACCAATGGGGATCCTCACTTGCAACTTCTCAACACTGCCCCTTCCCCAAAGAAAAGAAACTGAGCCTTGAATTTATCTGTAACGCCCCGCTAAAGAATTCCTACTTCTGGTACCTGTGAGCAAGGCCCAAGTCCAACTACCGACTCGAACACAGCAAGCCTGCAGCATGTCGGTGACAGAGGAGCTTTCCAAGATGGCAAGAGCCGCGCAGCAGGAACTTTGTTTGGTCCCCATTTGTGACGGGCCACGCACGGTTATGGTGCCATGTAAATAATAAAACGATCGTAGCGGCTCGTACTTTGTGGATATGGATACAGTAATTGCAGGGTAGCTCCACCAAGAACAGCTGTAGTGACTCAGCTCTCAAACTAACTGCCTTGTTTCCTGGCAACTAGGGCAGCAACTGCCAAACATACAGAAAAGGGGGTGGGACGGACCAGGGATGTGAATCCCAAATCTTCAAGTGGCAGGGATGAGAGTTAGAAACATCCTTTTCTAATATGAACAGCTTTCTGTCGTTCAAGGCAGGCAGGATCTGTGCAATCTGCCTAGAGTTAGCCCGGTCCGCTATTGGCTCCGATGCTTAGAGGGACAATGCAAAGCCTAAATAGTGCTGCATTAATATATCCCAACATGTTCTACTGATGAAACTAGATACTTCCCATCTCATGCAGGGTATGCAACTCAGCATGACCAGAGGTACCAGCAGCCTGTACCTCATAAAATAAAGTACTCGGTAACAATCAGCCCGGTTCACCTTCTTGCAGCCACAGTACCATGCTCTTCTTTCGTATCTCCATCCACTTTTCCAAGCAATGAACCTCAAAGCCTTGGATCCCACAAAGACCAAAACCAATACCTCCATCAAGAAACTGGTTTGCTCAGTCAAAGCCTGCAACTTGCTAGCACTACCACCTCAAGTATAAAACAGCCTAAGACACACGCTAAAACTTTCATTTAACAGTGTTTTTCAGCATAAGTCAAACTTGTACCATTTGGTAACAAGCTCCTGGACACATCCATTTATACAGCATAAGTCCTTACACTGAGGCCAATTCACACTCACGTAAAAGGAGACATTTATTTAAATAAAATAACATGGCAATTGTCACTGGAATAAAAGAACTAAAGTTAGAAACATTCCCCTGATTACAGCACTTCCTGCCTCTCACAGAGATCTGGCTTAGCGCAGAGGAATGAAAACAAAAAACGGACTTGATAAATGGGAGGAATGCATAAAAGCAAGAGAGAGGAGTTGATTTGTGACTCTCACCACAGATATGAGGAAGGGAGGAGGTTGTTGTTTCAGGTGTCCTCTTCTGTTGCTGTTTTCTCAAGGACAGGAAAGGCTCAGTGATCTTCAAATGCTTTGGGATGTTAAAAGGTCCCTGCATCCCATCTCATCTCCATCCTACTGTATTCACTGAGAATGCTGCAAAACAGATCAAGTGGTCTATGGCACAGACAGATCTTTGGGTTTCACTGGTTGAATGAGTTGCCAGCCTGCCCCAAGTCTTCTCAACTGAGATCCTTGGCTGGCAGGGAATGAGATGTAGCCTCTGTCTCAAAAAGAATTGCTAATTCTTTACTTTGCTGACATTTGGACGTAATGGGTCAATGCAATAGGAAACAACACTGCAGGAACTCTGGAGACTTAGAGCCCCGGGTTCCTTCAGATTTGCTAGCTAGCCCTGCAAATAAATTTTTACCACCCCCTTTTATAGGATGTTTAAAATTGGACCGGACAAAACACTAAGAACACTAAAAACTACCGCCCTCGTGGTCTAGATTCTCTGCATCTGCATGAAGCTACACGAAAAACTGAGACCAGTTCCTCTCCTAATTGCAGTATCTTATGATGCCGCCTTACAGAACTGGAGTAAGGGGGGGAAAAAAAAAAAAAGAGATAGAAAAGGAAGAGGGGGAGGACACGAGCAGTGAGGGTGACCGTCACTAGCTTAATCTGGTCTCACATTTCTTAGCACAGTCTTTTGGCCCTGTGCTTCCAGTGTTGCACCTACAGTTACAGACACAGTTTTGCCAGTAAAGATAATTACCAGTGCACAGCTAGGACTTAATCCTATGCAATCACATCCTATGCTACATGTAAAGCAGCAACTATATACAGGGGGAAATGGCATCAGACTTCTGCAATTTGAAACCTACTTGCTCCTCACTGATTAAAATTTTACTTCTGCCTTTAGAAGTAAATACAGCAATGTGATAAAGATTTACTCTGCCCTAGGTATGATGCAAAAGCAGTGCTCAAAGCATTTCAAGGGCCTGTTCATCTGATGCAATGAAACCTCAGGCTGGTACTAAATGCAGGGTCCTGAACGAACATCAGACTCCAGACTGAACATAGCAGCCCTGGATCAGTTCTGTGAAGCTTTTGTGTACTTGTGGTTTCCGGTGTCTTCTTTCAGCTATTTGGGACAGCAAGGAAGTGTCCCATGTCACACTGCTTTGTCTTCTTGTAGCCTGGCATCAAAAGATCAGCAAACAAGTTCCTGTGGCCAGCAGCAGTGGGTTTGGTTACCACCCCCTCGCACTCCCGATTTCCACAATTGTGAATATTCCCTGCTGTCAAAGATGGAACACCACACACACACACACACACACACACACACACACACACACACACACACACACACACACACACACACACACACACACACACACACCCTCCTATCAAAACAGTATTCAGCTTTGAAATCCAGCCAGGGAAAGGATAAGGAGACTATGCCTGATGGAAGGAAGGGCACAGCACAAATTCTTTGGATCTTGTGAATTTGCCTGTTCTGATCATTTTTTTCACATTAAGTCGCTTTCCTCTTGACTGAAACCCAAGCCCTCATTGGTTGGGGATTTTTTTTTTTTGCACTTAGCTTATTTCCAAATCCAAGTCAGACATTTCCACAGCAGAGTTGTTTTTGTAGAACAGACCTACATGGCATGAAGCCGATGGTCAAAACCTCTCAACTTTATTTAACCTTTGTGCAGGGAATTTCATTAAGTTATTATTGCAAGAGAACCTCACAGCAATGGAGGAACAGATATCAGACACGAGATAAGCTGTAGATAAATCTTCTGGGTTTATTAATTGGCAATTCAATGGCAGGAATTTAGCAACAACAACTCTGAAACCAGCTGGGGGGATTTTGTAAAACAGTAAAAATGTTTAGCTGTTGCCTTTTGCTTGCAAAGCTGCAGGTCATCATCTTTTTTTTTTTGTGATGACCCTGAAAAGGGAAGACAGATAAGACTAGACCTGAAGTTTCAGCTTTGTCAGTGCACTTCAGACTCAGCACATGAGCTGGGTCAGTATTAAGAACAAATGCTTTTATGCCAAGGTGTGCGCAGTCCTACAGAGATTAAGGCAGTAGGGCTCCATAGAAAATCACTCCCCACAGCTGTAGCTTTACTAGAAAAAACAAGGTCTAGAGCTTATTTATTTAAATCGGCCTTTTTAAAAATCTGCTTCTCTGAACCATCTCAAAACCCAAACAGCTGTTATTTGCTGTTCAGTTCTGTCAAACTCAACCTCCTTGAGCTGCAAGCTAAGGCAAGCCAGGCCTTGGGAGGCAAGCACCAGAGGTTATTCTATGCTTAATACTAAAGGGACACTTGCATTTATATGGAGCTTTGAATCCAAGGTTTTTAAAATGCTTTGCACGCAGCAATTATGCCACACGACCTCCCAGTACAGCCGGGCAGACTCTGGCCTTGTGGCCAGACAGGCCTGCACCATTTAAAGGTGCATTGTTTAAACAATGCGATTCAGCCCTATTTTGGCTCAAGGGAAGCTTATACTGTTTAAGCTTGATTGACTCCGTGGACTTTTTAAATGCAGATTAAAACTACACTGCTTTCCTGTATAGGTTCAAACCAGGTCTACATCCTGTGGGGGCAACTGCTGCTTTAGCAACGGGGGCAGACTCCTTGGCATAGACAAGGCTCCGCCTGTGAGATGTCCGCCACCCAAAGCATGCCAGCTCCCCCACACCACTGAGGTTATGCCAGCAATAGCCTCCTTCCATCAGCTTAGCTGCGTTAAAATGGGGGGGGGGGTCCAGTACAGCTGTATCAGCCATAGCAGGAGTGGCAAAGGATACTGCCTATGGGGCACATCCAGTCCACAGAGCCCCTGGTGCTACCTTTAGGTCTCATGCTGCTTGACTGACCCGTCATGCAGAGCCTGGAACATATGCCATTTTACACGCGGCATCCATCCCAGCTGGTCCCAGATCCATGCTACATGCCATGCACAGCCCTCCCCGCCCCCATAAGGTACAGTCCTGGACCAGGCAGGAGGAGGCACTGCATTCACTGGATCCACCATGTTGTGGGGGGGTGGGGAGAGACACGACACAGTCCAGACCACAGACCTGATCCACCCCATGAATCAGTCCCAGCAACTCATCTGGCCCATGGACACTCCTGCACCACAGAGTCCAATCTTTTCACACCCCAAGACAAATTAGCTCTTCCAGGAACATTTTGTGATGTAATGTAGACAAGGGATAAGATATAGAGAGAAATCCTGGCCCCATTGCAATTAATAGCAAAGTTCCTGTTCATTTCAATGGGGCAAGGGTTTGTCTAGAGAAATTGACTTGCCCAAAGTCACACACTTTACCTGGCGCAAACCTGGTTACAGATCTTAGAAGCCCTGAATATGGGGAGTTAAATCCCAGTTCAGCAGTGACTGGTTGGATAATCACAGTGGGAAATGGTGGAAAACATCCTCTCACAGCAGTATTTTAGTTGCAGATCTGATCCAGGTGCTGTGGGACATCCCCGTGGACACCTCTGGTAAGTCAGTCTCAGAAGAGAGGCCAGAGCCTGTGAGATACTGGGCACTAAAGGCCATTCTTCTACTGTCCAGAATGCCCAGCAGTAAGTGAGCAAGAGCTCACGTGCTCCCATCCTGGAGCAAGACTGAGCGACAAGCCCAGGGCCTCACCAGGGCTGCCAGGCTTGTTCTACTCACAAAAAACTATGGTTATGCGAGAAGGTTTTAAGAAAACGAGAAGCATTTGGGGGAGGCAACGCTGGAGGAACGTTGCTTTAGTAGCCCCAGCCAGGCTCTAAAAAGAGGTTTGAATACCTGAAGGAGATAAGCACCTAATACTTTTTTTAGAACAAAAGGTGCCCAACTCCCATGGCATCTGACACACTCTTGAAAGTCACGCTAGACACGTATCTGCATCCTTGGGCACCTTTAAAAGCCTGGCCCAGCACTCACTGTTATTCTTTGTTATTTTGTGCTCTGCAATTTCATTCTAGCTGCGGTTCTCCCCTATGCGCAGCTTACTACACCTTCTGGCTCTACTAAGATACTTCCTGAGGATATTTGCTAACAGGAAGACAGGAAAGGAGAAGGCTGACAAGTCATTAGGTGACATAAGACCGTACGCTGAGCCAAGCAGGTCTATTTCCAATAAAGTCGACAAACCAACCCTTCAGCAAACTAGGTCAAATTCAAACACTTAACTGTGAACTGCAGTTCACAACCATCTCACTGGCCTACGTTCAGCAAGCAAAATTTTATTTACATTGAAAAGATGCAGAGAGGCCTTGGAAATGGAAAGGCTTAGAGAAAAGACACTTGCTACCTGCTAGAGAGAGCACGTCGTGGTGTGTGCACAAATAGTGAACTCAAAAAGCGAGAGAGAATAAAAACAGAGAACGCTTCAGTTTTCTCTCAAAAGGAAAATATGGTCTTCATTAGGTGTCCAACTTTTACCACCTACAATATTAGACAGTGCAGAACCAAAGGGGTGTTAAGTAGCACAAGACATTGGGTATCAGGATACGCGCAGCTTTCCTGCAGATTCACTGGGTCACTGTGGGTTTGTCCCCAGAACAGCTAGTCCACACTCGCTCCCTGTGGGCATTTTTGCACACACCTCTTGGAGGTGTGGGGGGAAGCAGGGGTGCTTTAATTAGCTAGATTTCACAGACATTCGGGCTGGAAGGGACCTCACAAGATCATCGGGTCCAGCCCCCTGCCCACAGGGCAGGAAGTCAGCTGAGGTCAGATGATCCCAGCAAGATAAGCATCTAAGTGTTTTTTTCAAAGTATCCAGAGTACACGATTGCACCTCCTCTGGGGGAGTCTATTCCAGGCCCTGAGGATGCTGACAGAAAATAATTTTTTCCTCATGTCCAGCCTAAAACTGTCTTCCCAGAGTTTGTGGCCAATAGACCTTGTCTTCCCACGGGGTGCCCTGGTGAACAGACAGACACTCTCCCAGATCCTGATGCACGCCCCTTATGTACTTCTAGGATGCCACCAAGTCACCCCGAGCCTGCACTTTTCCCAGCTGAAGAGTCCCGTGGCTCTCAGCCTCTCCTCATAAGGTCTGCTCTCTTGTCCTCTGGTCATGTGCGTAGCTCTCCTCTGGACTTTTTCAAGCTTCTCCATGTCCTTCCTGAATTGCAGAGCCCAGAATTGGATATGGTATTCCAGCTGAAACCTCACCAAGGCTGAGTAAAGTGGGAGGATGACTTTCTGGGTCTTGCTTGAGATGCACTGGTAGATGCAGTGCCAGAGTTTTGTTGTATTGGTAGCTCACATTCATCTTGTGGTCAATCTTGACCCCCAAGTCTCGTTCAGTCATGGTGCTAGCAAGTGTAACACTGCCGAGCCTATAAGTGTGGTGTGCAGTTTTTTCCTCCTGAGGTGGAGCACCTTGCATTTCTCAGTGTTGAATGCCATCAGGTTTTGAGCCGCCCACCTTGTAAGCCTGTCAAGGTCAGCCAGGATCGCCAGCCTGTCATCTAGGGTCACACGTCCCCATAGTTTGATATCGTCAGTGAACTTAGCCAGTCTGCTTCTGACACGAGCATCCAGATCATTTATAAATACATGGAAGAGTACAGGTCTGAGAATGGAGGCCTGGGGGAACGCCACTGGTCACCATGTGCCATGTTGACTATCACTCTCTGGGTCCATCCATGGAGCCAGCCCCCTGGCCATCGGACCATAAGATTGTCAAAACTGCAGTTCCACAATTTTTCCATGAGAACATCATGGAACACCAGGTCAAATGCTTTCTTGAAGCCAGAAATATAATGTCCACCTCTTCTCCTTTGTACAGGTGATGCATCACCTAGTCATAGAAGGAAATGAGATGGGTCAAGCAAGACCAACCTGCAACAAAGCCACGTTGACTCTCTCTCATGATGTCGCCTTTTGATGGGTATTCCTTTGCCCTTTCCCTGGTGATCCTGCATCTTGTCAGGCAGGGTGATCCTCTTGGGCTGATGAAAGACTGATGCAAAATAGTTGTTAAGGAGACTGGCTTTTTCCTGGATATTAGTTATCAGCTGGCCCATTTGATTTTGCAAGGGTCCAATGTTGCCCTTGTTTTTTTTCCCCCGACTTCCCACATACCTAAAGAAGGACTTTTTATTGTTCTTGATTTGTGTAGCTAGTTTGAGCTCGGTTTCAGCCTTGGCTTTCCTGCTTTGCTTCCTATAGGTGTGGGCAAGTGCTGAATACTCCTCCTTGGTGGCATTTCCCATCTTCCATCCTTTACAAGTTTCTGTTTTTAGTTACAGGAGGCCCATTTGTTCCCTATTGAGCCAAGGGGGGCACCCAGCCCTTTTGCTACTTTTTCCTTGGGCTGGAATGGACTTACCTTGTGCTTCAAGGATCACGTTCTTGAGGAGTGCAACTTGTCATGGACTCCTCTCTCTGTCAGATTATGGCCTCTCAGGGCCTCAACAACTAGCATCCTGAGCTTGTGAAAGGCGGCTTGCCTAAAGTCAAGGACTTCCACATTGCTGACTCACCAGCTTTGTGGTATATAGAGAAAGTGATCAGCTCGTGGTCACTGTCACCCAGCTTCCCTTCAATTCTCAGGTCACTCACTAGATCGTCCCCTTTGGCCAGTACCAGGTCCAGCAGCGCTTTGCCTCTTGTCGGCCTGTAGACTTCTTGAGACAAATAGAGCTCATCGATGCAAAGAAGCATTGTGACCGATCGGATTTGGCCAAGTGCTCTTCCCATGAGATGTCAGCATAGTTGAAGTTGCCCATGATAACCATGAAGTGAAAGCATGCAGCCTCAGCCAGTTCCCTAGCAAATTCATGGTCGAGTTCTTGCTCCTGATTAGGAAGTCTGTAGTAGACTGCTACTGTTATGTCCCGTTCACCAGGTTCCCACCATATTTTTACCCAGAGGGGTCTCAAATGGCCCTCTGCCGGTAGGGAAGTGTATTGCTCCTTCACATAGAGCTGTACCCCCACCCTTCCTTGCAACATCATTGCTCCTGTACAAGCCACAGCCATCTATACCTATTGTCCAGTCATAGGTGGAGTCCCACCAGGTCTCTGTTATCCCTATGAGATAGTATTCATTTCTGTTTAGCAGAAGGGCCAGTTCCTCCTGTTTGTTGCCTAGGCTTCTGGCATTTGTGTATAGGCAAGTGAGCTTGCCATCGGAGGTCCTACGCTTCCCTGCACTCCAAGAAGAGCTGTGCTAATTAAAAATGCCTGACTGTGATGTGTATCAGCATCCCCATGCTGAAGAAATGATGGCGGGACACTCTGAACAAAAGCTCATTCAAGGACACGTTAATTCCCGTACTCCAGCAGACTTGATTAATTGAATCTGCTCCAACGTCCTGGATTTCCAGTGCATTGGAGCAGGCTCCCTGCACATACATAGCAGCCCTGCGTGGTTTAGGTTAATCTACTTCCGAAGTGGAATTAGGCAGTAAAAAAAAAAAAAAAGCTCCCCTAGTGAAGAGACAATGTCCAGGGAATACCTAGTGCATTTCGAATTCACTTCTTAGCTTAGTTCATCATAGTTTCACCTGAGATACAAGACCTGAGACCTTGGGCAAGTCTCTGTATGGCTTAGACAGAGTCTGGATTAATGTCTGTAAAGGGCTTTGAGATACTCAAGTGAAAAATGTTACTTAAAAAAGTACAGCACATTCTTGTTACTTCACATGCTAAATTCACCTCAACTTGGTGGCAGTTGCTGGGCAGTGGCGGGGGGACAATGACTTTCCTGGCACTTCCCAGCTCAGGCAGTCACCAAAATGTGTTCTTGGTACTGACACCACTGCTTCCCAAAGAAACACGGGGATAAAATAGCTATCACATTATAACAGGAGATCAACTGCTACCCAAGATGCACGCAGCAAACTAAAAATATAGTTTGTGCCTTTCTACCATCAGGAAATGTATGTATTTAAATTAGCTCATTCTCCAAATAAATGCAAAATCACTAAAAGGCCTAACATGACCATTTTTAGAGATGGCTTCTCAAATTATGGCTGCCATTTGAGAGAGAAAGAGAAGGAAAAAAAAAACAAACCACACAAAACAAACCCTGAGACTCACAAGTGGTGATAATACACAGAATTTTTTTTTTTTACTTTTTTAAAGACACCCTTCACTAGCTCCTTTGGCCTGTAGCGGACCTTACACTAAGATACTATTACCTGGTTAATCACATTCTCTGAAGAAGTAACCTAGCCACACATTAATGGTGTGATAAAACAAGGAACAAGCCACAAAGTCATTACACAAAATGTGTAATAAAACTTTGTGGCTGGTTCCTCACGCATGGCCAGCCACCAGGTGTTCAGAGCCAGGGGCTCTGGCGTGCCTCCGAGGCTGCGAGCAGCAGCTGATCAGGGCAGCCTCAGGTGCACATTGGAGCCAAAGACCCCTGGCAGACGTTCAGTTAAAGGCATGACGGGATCTGATCCACAATCCCTCCCCCCATCCCATAATTGTGCCTCCTGCTGCGTATGCATAGCATAGCAGGAGGCACAATAGCCGAGATGGGACATCAGATCCCACTGCACCTTTACCTGAATGTCTATCAGTGGCCTTTGTTTCACTCCAATAAGAGAAAAGCTTGCAGACGAGGAGAGATTTTTATGGGTCTGTCCGGCAGTTGCCCATCACTCTGACCTTTATTCTTTTTTTCCTCGTGGCCAGAGGACGTGGCTTTGAGACCTGTGTTAAGTTTAAAAAGGCTAGACTCTGAAAACACAGGTCAGTCAGATTTTTTCTTTCCTGATGCAGATAAATGGAGCACTTTGCAGCATATTGTGTAGAGCGGCAGATCTCAAACCTTTTTAGACCCGAGGCACCCTTCACTAGGCTTGAGACATTCCTCAGAAAATGCCAGCTCTCAAAATTTCACTCATTGTTTTGGCTACAGAAAAAAAATAGAGCGATTCTGCTGCTGCAAAGACTTCAGAAAGACCACAATGGAGTCGAATGTTTTTGAGGTTATGGATTCCTCCCTGGTTCATCTTGTGAATCACGTTTGCAAATAACAGTGCTAACATTGCATGGCACGCTTGAAAGGATCTTTGGGTACACCGGCGCGCCACAGCACCCTGGTTGAGAGTCACTGGTGTAGCGCGTCTGTATTGGGGTGAAAAACGAACAAACAAACAGACCAACAAACCCACAACATCCTCAGTCTCCAACACTGGAGGCAGCACTATGGAGACTTACCCAAACCAGCTCACTCTCTATGTGCTAATTCCAGAACCAGAGGCCAACAGCTGCGTTAGTACAGGGTTGTACCCGAGCAAATTAACTCTTCTGAGCAAAGCCTATTAGCCTGGGACTAGAGCCATGCTAACACAGCCAGACTGGTTCCAGTTCTGCAGGTAGGGCCTTCACAGCTAGCTCAGGGTATCTTTGAGCAGGAATTGTGCCCGTAGATAATATTCTTTAGGCAGAGTGACGTGATTGCCTAGACAACTTCATTGTGCTAATGAGAAGACTGATTACTGCTCTGGCATACCGGAGACAGCTGCCACATACATACAGGGGGAAAAAATTCTTGCAGTCCCCAGTCTGGCAAACCTATCACCGACCTCAATGCGAGTTTTGCAGAAATAAAGTTTACAATGATTTGACCCATAGTTTTTAAGGCAGTTTGGGACCCCTTACAACTAGAGCGTGCTGAGAATAAAAATCATTAATAGGTAAATATTTTCCAGCCCACTTACTCTTTCACTCCTACAACTCTACATTTCTGGGTGCATTTCTGCCCCAACCGTCTCTGACCGCACGGTGGGTGGTAGGTCTAGAGCTGACACTCCAGCTGGTGCAGTCTTCATGTTTTTTCCTTAATGATTCTTCCCAATCCCCAAACACTTCCAAACAGCTACACTGGCAGAAAATCTCCCGTCAGAATATGCTGCGTCTCCACTAGACTTCTCTGCAGACCCAACCATACCTGTTGTCAGAGGGGCTCTGTAGCATAGGCAAGCGCTACGCTTACTTGGCTAGTCACGCTACCACCTTCAGTCCAGCTGAACCAATGCATCTACCATTGCTTCCCCACAGCATAAAAGAGCACCAGCTCATCCAAACATCCTAGCCCCAGTCAAAGCACATTGCATTAGAAATTTACCCAACAGGCATATTGCAGCTTTTTTTTTTGCCTAGTCAAAAACAGCCATACTGTATGTAAGACTGAAGAATCCAGTGGACAGGAAGAACTAGCTATGTGATATAAAACCATTTAAAACTCCTGCCTTTTCATTTGCTGGGTAGTTCCCACAGCTGTTTCAGTCAACACCCCGCGAATTAGTCATCCTGATCCACCCCCTCTTCTCCCCACTTCATTACCCATTGCAACCTAACCAGGTGCAGTCCGACAGCTCTGGAGTCACTCATCTGCACAAGTGCAGCCATATGTTTGAGCTGGAAGCTGGGTCGCTACCAACTGTTCAGAAGGCGCATGTACTCGCCACATTCGCACACACATGGGACATTAGGTCACATAAGAGTGGCAGAAACATCTGGGATTTCTGAGCAAGCAGGAAAAAAAATAGATCTGTCAGCCTGAAACAACACTTTACTGCACTCCTGTGGCTCTGTGTACAAAGCCTTGTAAAACCTCCGTCAGGGCTACTTCAAGGGTCAGACAGTATTGCTGGAAGGGGCAGGGGAAGGGAGCGGGGAGGGTGGAAAGAGGGGACCGAAGAGCCTGCAGATCCCTTTCCTGAATCTGACTAATCTGAGGAGAGGGCAGTTTTGCATTCAAATGATCATAATTTGCCATCAGCCAGGAGGGCCTAAGGGCTCTGCAAATATTTTGGTTTTCGTGGGACTTCTCAAGCTTGTGTGTCAGGAGCAATGCAAGAGCGAGAACCTGGAAATGGAAGATTTGGATTTAACTGACTGCAAAGATGTAACAGGTGACAAGGCAAGCTTCCCACCCTCATCTCATCAGCATACGGGAGCCCGTTCGGAGGAGTGTTTACACTACGCATTTTCTCTTTAAAAGCTCTGCGGGAGGGAAGCAGAACAGTGGGAAGTCTTGAAGAGGGGGCAAAAAGAAATGACCTCTTCTTGCCTTGGTCTGCTTAGCCCATGCAACCCTCTCCTTCGCAGCAACCACTTCCAACAAGGATGCTAATTCTCTCTCGTGGGGGTGGTAGCATTTATGATGTGGTGCCCTGACCCTTGAGAGCGCCAGCCAGCAAACAGAGCCAACTTTTAGCTCCTACTGACCAGGGCTACATTTGAAGTACCAAAACAGAGGTGAAACGTTTGCTATTAGTGCCAGTTCCCTAATCTAGCAAACTTTCAAAACTTCCCTTAGAACAGGGGCTAACATCTTAACATGGGAGCTACCTTGCAGTCATCTTTTCTGTGATCACGCATCCCACACCTCATTTCTTCCCTTCCTGATCTCAGAACGTTCTCATGGAAGCTATAGTAACCGCTTAAACAGGGAAGTAGCATTAGGAGGGTAATTAATTTATTTTTAGCTGCCTTTTAATTAAACTGAGCAGCTGGAAGAAGACAAGCATCCAGTACCATGTGACCAGCCCGTTCTCCACTGACCAGATTTTGGAGCCTTTTTGTTCTAGCCTGTCCAAGCTTGTTTGTTTTTAAAACTGAAATAATCAATGGATAGGTACTAACTAGCACCAAAGGGAGGGTGCAAGGGAGAAAGCATCTGAAAAGTTGTTGCACACCAGTCACTCTGTAGTATTAACAAATACTAGAGACACAGCAACAAACTACTCTAACAAGAATATCGGCATTTCTCTCCTCGCGTAACACAGCACAGCTTCGAGAAAGCAGCGAGTGCCTGCTATGGAAAGCAGAAGCAAGGGAGGGGGGAGAGGTTCAGTATGATTATTCAATTTTTAGCCACGCGAACGTCTAGTTTCCATACATACATCAGTGGTTTTCAAAAAGGGACCATTCCGACTCAGACAAAATACATGTAGAGCATATCTTTGCTGGCATAAGGGATGGCTTTAACACATCTATCTTTCATTCTTACCACCCAAGGCCTTCTCAAAGCATGTATTGCTTCCTTATCTTTGTTGCAAAAGTTTTCCCAAGACCTGGGTATAAATGGACATTTTGTGTGTATGCGTTTGCATTACCTTCACATGCGCTATATAGAAGGTGCATACACACACACAGGTACCAAAGACAACAGGAATGTAAATATGTTTTAAGCCTAATTATGGAAAGTACTTTGGCAAGAGGCAAACAGGGACACAAAGTACTATTTAGATTCTTCAAGCTATGGCCTCCATTCAATACACAATCAACAATATTTAGACAGTATGGTCTAGTTCCTTCCTTCACAAGGTAACTTCCTGAGTCTGGCAGGCCTCAAGCTTGCAATAAAATGACCTTATGTTTAAGGACAGTGTCAAATTAAATAAACGGCTAAAGGAAAAGTTTGATCTCTGTCTCGGCATATGCACAGTTGTTTCACTGGTTCCCTTCTGCTTTGTCTTTAGGGTACAGGCAGCTTTTCTCCACTTGAACTGAACTGAAAAGTTACTGAAGCAAATCTTACAGTGCTACCTTGGCAGTACACCAGAAGTGTAAGATCACTCCCTGATCCTGCTGGCCTGCACAACACGCGGAGAAATCACTATGCAGAACAGACTGACAGGAGCTGCACGACGTGCTGGAAATAAAGCTGAAGAACGGATGACACTGCTAACCTCGCGCATTTCTACTGACAAATCAAGCAGCATCCTGGAGTACCGGTTGTCCCCGGTCCCCGGCCTCCCGAGTTCCTCAGGCAACAGCTTTTCTACAACACGACTCCACGTTGATGCTCTGAGCTGCTCCAGCTCAGCTAGCCCGATTCTCTTGTTCACCATTCGGAGTCCCCCCGTTCCAATCTGCTACCTGTAACATTTGGTGCCAGACCCCGTGGCACACCGGCTTCCAAAAGTCTGGCTCTACACCCAAATAAAAGCCTTTTCATTGACACTCAACATTTCTGTGCAGCGATTCAAAGACCTTATTTTCACATCTGACAGAGCTCCCACCTGAATAAATTCATTTTAAGTCCCACTTTTCCATTGGTGGATTATGAAATGTTGGGAGGTCTGCTGCCTCTATGCCTCAATGGATGCTGCAGCCAGGTACCAAAAGGCAATGAACTACACATGACCCGTAATGCTAGTGGTACACACAATCATCACCACTACACAGCATTGCAGGGTACTCACCCAGTCAGCCGCAGGCCTTTGCATTTTGATTGGTAGGGTGGCACATGCAGTGAAATTATGAGTTCAGCAACAACGATCATCCCACGGTTGCCACAGGAAGGATGAAAAAAAGAGGAAACTGATAATTTATATTATAAGTGGAACTCCAGTAGGAGAATAGCCAGCTGAAAATAAAACCAGTAAGGTAACAAACACCTCTTCCTGATCGCAACCTCTTCCCCCCTTTCCCCTCCTGTTCGCATTCTTTTGAAAACAAACTCCTCTGCTTCACCCAAAGTTTGCTCATGCCACGGCTGGAATTTGCACATTAAAATGCTCTGTTATCATGCATGGCTTCCATTGTACTGCATTATAAACTACTGACCAGCCCAAGTTACAAATGCTCCATCAGCTGCAACCTCTTCCAGCCACAAAGTTCAGGTTCAAATTTCTAATTTAGACTTTTGTCTGCTATAGACCAGAATTCCACTGCACTCGAAAATTATATAATGTGCTTGTGTTATACTGCACAGACTACATACGCTCCAAGTACGTATGTCAGTAAACTGATCAGAAGATCTTGCAAACATTAACAAATGCTGCCACTGCTATTTGAAAAAAAGAGCTCCAGCAATTAGTTCTGGGCAGCAGTACTGAAAGTTAGTGGTCTGAAAAACTTAGTCTAATAGAAACAGATTCCCTGGGTAAACCTAGGGATAGAAGTAATCTGGAGAGCTAAATTGGGGTGGGATTACTGGACATATGAGAATATTATCCTTTGTTCCATACCCCATAGGCATCACTGAAGCTGTAGAAAGGACTGAATATAGAGAGTAATTAATCACTTGTGCAAGAGGCAGGGAAGAGCTTAGAGCATAGGTGGTAAGCCAGGAAATGCATGGAAGGAAGGAACTACTGTAATGCTATGTCTGAGCTGCATCCCTGTTGAGTTCAGAGCCGCTGAGGAGGAAGCAAGCCCCACTCGTTCACCACATGTTCTACATGCACCCAAACCCAGTAATTAGGCAATATAAATGGCTTACAGGCCCTGTGCACAGCCCCTACCACTGCTCTCAGTTTTTCCATCCTGGGAGAGCCTGAAAACAGCAACAGTGCAACACCCCCAGCTGTCTATACTACCTAATCATGCAGCTTGGGTGCACACAGAGTGGAAGCAAATAGACAGGACTTATTATCCATGGCTGTGGCCTCACATTTGCCCAGGAGGCAGTGGAGACACAGCCTAAGAGTACACCTACATGGAATAATGCAGAGTGTTGGAAACCTCAGAACTAGCACTATGACCACAACAGTACACCAAGGCTAGCACTGGTGGTAGCGTGCAGGGAAAAGTAAGGGCCATGCTCAGCAAGGGAAACCCGGGCAAAGCTATGTACGCAGCTGAAAGGGAGAGACCTACAATTTAAACTTTACGCCTTCAGGGTCCCAATTCAGCAATGAAAATATAAGCACGTCCACTACTGTCACGCGAAGTCAACAGGACTTCCACACGTGCTCAAGTGAACGTGGGCTGCAAACCTGAAAGCAGTGGGAGTTTTGGATGCGAATCATCAGTGAGTCATTGTTGTTTACTTGTACCATGGAAACAGCAGACTTAAAAATAAAGTAAATCGCCTGGAATATGTAGAAGGGACACGTTACTACAGAGCATCCCCTGGCTGAGGGTCAACAAGGAAAACAACCGTCCGAGCCATGCAGGAACCCAGGGCGATGCATCGTGTTAGGAAGCACGTTAGGTAACGTGATGTCAAACATGACTAAACACATTACGTAAAGAAGGACGAGTCATGTTTCAAAGCCACGTGAGCTGATCATGCTTTGCCCCAGAGTCTGAAAAAAAATGAAGCTTTGTATAAGCCTCTTTCCTCATACAACTGAAGAGGGGTCTCCAAGCCCACCGAGCATCTTCCTGGCTGGAAGGAAACATGCTCAGGTTCACTCTGTCCACACAGGGAAATTTCAAGCTGTTAAAATAAATAGGGGCATTTGGCAGAGATGGTTGCAGCCAGAGTTTTTCCGTATAGCAATGCTTTCACAGTAATGCAGGGCCAGAGGCACTAGGTGGCAAAAAAGGCCAACAGGTCCTTGCTACTTACCTTCTGGAAAGGACTCAGAGGTCTATAAATTTTCAAGTGGCTCCCTCCCTACGGTAGTATTCATTAATAGCCACAGCCTGACGATCACAGTGTAATGTTTCCAGTGAGTATCTGGATGGAAGTCGCAAAATTAGAAAGGAAAGAAAAGAAGTTTTTTTTTAAAAAAACAAACAAACAGTAATTTAATAAATAGCTAAACTACAGACTGCATCTCAGCCACTTAGATTTTTCTGTACTTTTTCCTTTGTGGTAATTGCAGCACAATAAAGAACTAAAATAAACAGCGATCAAAAAAAGTGGATAAAATGGCCTGTATTCCAGATGAGAAACATCTGCAGTTAGAACAATGTAAGCTTTCTTTCCTTCCTTCCTCAGCAATTATTTGGACATCGCCACACTGTCACAGGTAAAACGACCCGCTCCCAGCCTCCCCCGTCTCTTCACAAATAAAGCCGGTATTTGGGGGGTGGGAAGGAGCAAGTCAATGAAGAGTAGTGGCTTAATATGAGAAAAACAAACACACATCAGGATTTGTTTCCATGCCTGAAGTTGAGCAGTAGAGGACACTCATTTGTTTTTGGTTAAAACTTTCCAAGTGGATGCAAAGAAACCAAAAATACTTCAGAATTTTAAAATATGCTGCTCCTTTTCTTTTTTCCATGCACTAAAATGGAAGAGTCAATGACGGGGTTAGACCCATGTATTCACTGTTTAGTTGTAGCACCACACCCAATAGCAGAAAGGAAAAAAGGGGAAAAAAAAGAGAAAGAAAGCATGCCATTAATTATAGGAAGTTCTGCTGCCATCACAGTAATATACTATTATCTGCTTTCAATAAAGTCTTAGAAAGAAACTGATATTCAGCTTAACAAAACACATTCAGAAATGGATCCCAAAACAAATCCACATCTACCTACAAGGAGATGTATATCACCTACGACTGCTCCAGATAGGGCGCAATCAGAAAGAAAAGTTTAAGAGAGAACGTGATGGAAGCTGCACTATTACTTGAGTCCTGCTATTATAGATGGCTTCTGCTCTGCACTGATGGAGTACAGCTAGGGCTCACAATACTATAATTATCTGGAGGTAGAAAGACCAGTATGAATCACCTTGACCTCACTTCTTGGACTCTACTGGAATTTTAAAAAGTGCACTGGTCATGGGTAACTTCCTCAAAGTCGCACGGAAATCCTGTGGCAAAATCAGAAATAGAAATGCAGAATTCCAGACTGGTCATAATGTTTCTTTAACCACGTGCACACGCTTGCAGTCCTATTCATTCATAAAACATTGCTGTCGTTATTGTTGGTGCTGCTATTTGCTTCTGTACCGTGACCTAGCTCCTGGTTGGCAGAAAGTATCAAAACAGCTGCTTGTTTTGAGCAGAAGCAAACATGAAAAATTAGTTTATTAAAAATGTTTTATAAGATCACACAAATTCAAATCTCTCAGGTAAAAAGAACTACTGTGAACAAAACAGCATAAAGGACTCTTTTTTTTTTTTCTTAATGTCAACAAAAAATTGAGACATGCACATGACTTTAGTCTGTGGTTACCTGATTGGGTTTTTTGAGCCTCTTTTTTTTTTTTTTTTTTTTTTTAATGCAGCCCTGGCAAAGCAAACAGCTGAAGAGTCCTCCTTGTGCTTTGATCCTCCCTGTGGAGAAAAAACCATGAAGTGTTTGTTAAAAATCCTAATCCGATTTAAACCTGCTTTTGAATGAGCTAGGGGAGGAAGCGCTGGCTACTGATCTCCCACCCAGCAGTATTTCAAAAGCTGTGTCAGTCTGGTTTTCAAAGGCAGGTATTCTGTTTACATGCGACTGGGACTTAGGCCAAAAACCCAGTCATCCCCCTGGTAAAAAATTGTTCAAAACAGTCAACAGTTTTATTCTTTTTTTAGGGTCCCTTTCCCGAGGAAAGCAGAGGTGGGAACAATAAAGCCTGTTGGGGTAAGCTGAACACTCCTTGCTCAAGGGATGAGTGAGATGTTTTGCTTGACCCTAGAAAGCCTTCCTGGTAATGAAGCTGTTCTCAACTCTGATCCTGGGGTGCCCAGGCTCAAGGTGCCTGCTCCACTAACTCAGCTCATCACCTGACGGCATTTTCTCTCTTAATTCAACCACCCCACTTTGCAGCAAGGCAACCTAGTCCCATACTAGGCGGGTGGTAGAATTGTAGCTCTGAGCCCTTCCCCTTCCCCGTACTCCATGCAGAAGGTAAAACAGGTGAATGGACCCTTAAAACAGAGGCATATCATGGGGTATAGTCACTGTATAGGATCAGACATCCCTATATTTAAGCTAGTTTTGCAACCTTTTGAAAGAGATAACATTGTTCATATTGCCAATATCTGGTCAAGTCCCGACCTTGCTGCTGTGTTGACTTATATGTATAGACTAGTTCTTGTTCCAGCCAAATAAAAAATGGATAACAGTTTTTGCACTATTTAGCAAGCTGTAAAAGCCCAGCCAGCCTGCTGCTATGGTCAAGCTGACCACATGCACAGTTATAATAATTCACGATGAATATTCATTTAGTTATATATACGTATAGATACATCAGGTTCTGGAAAAAGGAGTAGTAACATGATTGAAGTGGTTACAAGACAAGGGGCTGCTAGCAACAACACTGTATTGCATTACATCTAAAATAGACACCGAAATCTATTTTGGACGTAAAGGATGATGTTCTATATAGAAGAATGAAGAAAACCGGGTGGGTTTTTTTTTAAATTGATGTAATTTTCCCAAGCATTTTGTGACATCTTCATTCACAGAGGCCAGGTGTTAACAGAAGGGGGTGATGCCTCCAAGTAGCAGTTAATAGCAGGAAGGGTTGGAATTAACCAATTCACACCTACTGTCCTGGAGGCCTTACTTTGCCAGGTGCTGACTGCTGGAAACAGCTGTGATCAAATTACAATTTGTAAATCTTTTTCTAGGTGATGAAGGAAGCAAACGGTGATCTTGGGAAAACAAGACAGCACAACCATTTATCCTAGAGGGCAACTCTGACTTCATTGTTCATTCCTATTGTATTCGGTGATGGATGCCTGCAAATAGAACAGCCCAGAAGTCAGTAGTTCCTACCAACTGTGCTCTTTCCAAACAAACTGGGGACAGGTTATTTTGAGGTTTATGGAAACAAAGTGAACAAAAGCAACATCTACCTAGAGAAAAACAGCCCCCAGATATGTCTTTATCAGCCCTCATAAGCCCATTTCAGTGTTGATAGTTGCCCCAGTACAACAACATTTGATCCTGACTCCTAGGACTCTTCATAGTTTCATAGTTTCATAGTAGCTAGAGTCGGAAGGGACCTAGGTAGATCATCTAGTCCGACCCCCTGCCTTAGCAGGAAAGAGCACCGGGGTCAGATGACCCCGGCAAGGTGCTCATCTAACTTCCTTTTAAAAATCCCCAGGCTAGGAGCCTGCACCACTTCCCCTGGAAGCTGGTTCCAGGCCCTAGCCGCCCTGACTGTGAAGTAGCGCCTCCTAATATCTAATCTAAACTTACCCTCCGCCAGTTTGTGACCGTTATTCCTGGTCACTCCTGGCAGCGCACGGGGGAACAGGGACTCCCCCAATACCTGCTGATCCCCCCTGACCAGTTTGTAGCAGGCCACAAGGTCCCCCCTTAACCTTCTCTTGTGGAGGCTAAACAGGTTCAGGTCCCGTAGCCTCTCCTCATAAGGCCTGCCCTGCTGACCCCTGATCATACGAGTGGCCCTCCTCTGAACTCTTTCCATATTGTCCACGTCCCTCTTGAAGTGTGGCGCCCAGAACTGGACGCAGTACTCCAGCTGCGGCCTGACCAGTGCCGCATAGAGGGGGAGGATCACCTCCCTGGACCTGCTCGAGATGCATCTGTGGATGCATGACAGGGTACGATTGGCCTTCTTGACTGCCTCCCCACACTGCCAGCCCATGTTCATCGTGGAGTCAATGACGACTCCAAGATCCTTTTCCGTCTCCGTGCTGGCAAGAGGGGAGTTCCCCAACCTGTAAGTGTGGTGCCGGTTCTTCCTCCCCATGTGCAACACCTTGCACTTATCAGTGTTAAACCCCATCCTATTCTCATCCACCCACCGTTGCAACCTGTCAAGGTCAGTTTGTAGCCTATTGCACCCTTCTAGTGCACCCACATCCCCCCACATCTTAGTGTCATCAGCAAACTTGAACAGGGTGCTTTCTACCCCCTCATCCAAGTCACTGATGAAGATGTTGAACAGTGCAGGCCCGAGGACCGAGCCCTGCGGAACCCCACTGCCCACGTCCTTCCAGGTCGAGAAGAACCCATCCACTACCACCCTCTGGGTGCGGCCCTCCAACCAGTTGGCGACCCATTTGACCGTGTGGGCATCGACACCACAGTCTCCCAGCTTTTTGATGAGGACAGGGTGAGAGACAGTGTCGAAAGCCTTCCGGAAGTCCAAAAAGACTACATCCACAGCAACCCCTGCGTCTAATGATTTGGTGACCTGATCGTAAAAGGCCACCAGGTTGGTCTGACAAGACCTGCCACTGATGAACCCATGTTGGTTGCCCCTGAGCATGCATTCCCCCGCAAGGCCCTCCTGGATGTGTGCCAGGATAATTTTTTCAAAGAGCTTACCCGGGATTGAGGTCAGACTAACTGGCCTGTAATTTCCCGGGTCCTCTTTTTTTCCCTTTTTGAAGATAGGGACCACATTGGCCCTCTTCCAGTCCTCCGGCACCTCGCCAGAGCACCACGAGTGCTCATAGAGCCGTGCCAGGGGTCCCGCAATGACCTCGGCCAGTTCCTGTAGAACCCTAGGGTGAAGATCGTCCGGACCAGCGGACTTGAACACGTCCAGCCTCTCCAGAAGTACCCTAACTAACTCCTCGCTAACCCCTGGCCCAGGCGTGCCTCTCTCGGGGCCCGAGGGGGGCCCAGCAGGGAGGTGGCTGAACTGGTCCCTACTTAGGAAGACAGAGGCAAAGAAATCGTTAAATATGTTAGCTTTGTCATCTGGCGTGATGACTAAGTTGCCCATCGTGTCCTGCAGGGGCCCCACATTACCCGGGACCCTCTTTTTACCCCCTATGTATTTGAAGAAGGACTTCTTATTGTCCTTAATCCGGGAAGCTAGTCCTATCTCCAACTCTGCCTTGGCCCTCCTGACTGCCCCCCTGCATCCTCGGGCGACTATAACATAGTCCTTCTTGGCGATGACCCCATCTCTCCATTGGGTATATGCCTCCCTTTTAGCAAAGAGACATTCCCGGATGCTCTTAGTGAGCCATGGGGGTTTATGTGCCCTCCTGCTCCCTTTGACCCTTGTTGGGATTACCTCCCTTTGGGCATGGAGGATCGTCTCCTTAAGGAGCAACCACTCACCTTCGACATCTGATTCCCTTCCCCTCTGGGTCCTCAGCGCTTCCCCAACGATCCTCCTTAGCTTGTTGAAGTCAGCCCTCCTAAAGTCTAGGGCTGTTGCCTTGCTGCAGCCCTTTGCCACCTTACGCTGGATGGTGAATTCATTTCATTTCGAGAAACAGTGATATTTAGTGGTTAAGGAACATGAAAGAGTGAGAAGAGTCAGTCAGTCTAGTCCTGACTGTTACAAACTTCCTGGGTGGTCATGAAACAAGTCATGCCTCACTTGACCCATCCAAACACGTGCCTACATACATTGGTGATGGGGATGTGGGAAGTGAAGGGATACTATCATTTTTTACTGGCAAGACAATGAAACAGAGGTCAGATAAATCACTGTGGGGAAAAGGTTCATGCGCACCTAAAGGGTGCATCTTCTGCCACTTCTTTATCAACTGACAACAATCACAAACCTTTGTGTACGGTACAGGCAGGTAGAGAACCAGTTCATATAAGTGCTGGATTTAAAACAGAATCCTAGATAAAATAGGCCAAATTTCAGGGCACAGTGTTTAGACTCTATAGAGGTACTAGATCTAATGCACATTACCTAAAGCACATTAACTGAACATGTAGACGCACCCTATTCCTTGTAAATATTTTAAACTAAACCAGAAGAAACAAGAACCCTGCTTGCTCATGATAAAAGGCAATACAAAAATATATTAATATGTTAAATGGTTTGGCTGAAGCATTATATAACATATCCAAGGACTTCCCTCTTTTTATATAGCTTTTCTTGGAAAGCCAGGTCAAAAGCCTTTGGATCTTGGAACTCAAGCCCTAGTTTAATTCCTCGCAACACAGCAACTCTATAAAGTGTTCTGCATCCTAAGGAGGGTCAACGCTTGGTGAGAACACCTAGCTACCACCTGGTAGCTAAATAAATAGCACCAGCGCTCAGAATTAAAAAAAAACATTGGGAGAGTTTCCAAGCAGTCTCAAGGTGATCAACAGCTAAAAAACTACTCATCTTAAATCACTTGTGGTTTCTATGTAACCCTACACTGTTTCTAACAAAATCAGTATTACCACGTGTATATAATTTACTCTTATTTTAACAGTATAGCATTAGAATTAAGTTTATTAGAATTTAGTTTAATTAGAATTATTTTAACAGTATAGCATTAGAATTAGTGTGCGCCACTACAGTATGTCCCATAATAACCTTGTTATTGGACGGTATTTTAAAATAACTTGATAAAGCACATTGGGTCTGGAGGGCACGCGGGTGAGGTGGGAGAAGAGCAAGAGGAAGAAACAAACATAATCCCAATGTTCTTCAAGAGGCATTTAAAAACAATTTTACAGGAAACTAGTGCCATATTTTCATAATACAATATATTTCACCCCATCACAATAGACTTCTGAACCACACACTTAAATTTCTTTCAGTAGTTCTTCTTCCTCTTCAGTTCTAAATATCTGTTTTGGGGTCAACCAGAAGTGTCAGTGATTTGTATAACTACAGCTGTCTCTTGGCGGGGGGGGGGGGCGGGGGGTTAGCATTTACTGAAAAATGCAGGTTGGCTACTCAGTGTAGTAACCATCTTAATCCGGAATTTTTGGAATTAATAATAATAATTGTTACTGTAGACCTAAATCAAGACTCAAGAGACTCATGTGTGCTAGGTGCTGTACATAAATAAAGAAAATCTTGGCCTTGGAGAGCTTACAAAGGATTACAGACACAAGAACATCAAGAGCACTGAGATCCAAGCCATCTTTATACTGAAACAAAACGAAATCCTGACCCAGACCTCTATAAACATTGGGCATGTTTGGGCCAGGAGCTAAATTATACAGCTCAGATATCTATAGTCTTGTGAAACTGTTTCTCAGTATATGTTCCATAAAAGAAGTCCTAGAGGCACAGTTTTCACCATGAGAACGAAAGGCGCTATATACAGTGGGATCAAAAACATGCTCTCACTAGGATTACAGAACAGTTGACGTGGCAGAAGCCGATACGCGTTGTTTTTGCTGTAACTTATGGTTTAAAAACCCAACTACAGAGTAGCCCAGAGGAAGTAAGGCTCTGACCCTGCTAAATCAATTTAACTCCTCACACAGGTAAGTCACCATGTGCATTTGCAGAATTACAGTGCTAGTGAGTAGCACAGTTTTGGGGAGAAAGTTTGTCCAACAGCATGGTTCCCGGGGAAAAAAATCCCTCTTCACAGGGATCAAGGAAACCATACGTGTTCCATCACAGCTGTAGCTATCATGTTACTGGTCCCAGTGTGAACAAGGCTTAGAAGTCTGTCATAGCTTGACAGCTCATCGCCATTGTATTATAAATAACTTTCAAAGGCAGGATTGGAGACGGGAACCAAAAAAACATCTCCCCCCGCCCTTGCTCAGAACAATCTTTTCAAAAGCAAAATGACCTTTTCTTCAGTAGGATGTGCACGCATAGCAAGAATGTCATTTGTTAAGGAAGCAATCCCTTTTCAAACAATTCCCGTGCACACGCCCCCTCTGCAAGTCAAAAATCTCTGCTTTACATCACACCCAAGAGCTTTTAAATGACATCTCCTTTTTCCGGGATGGAAAAATCACAGTCAGCATTTGTATATAAATATTATTATACAGTTTGGATCTACAAGCCAGGAAACAGAGCGTGCTGCATGACAATGCGCTAAGAATTCCTGGCTGTATTTTTTTGTTTGTTTGTTTGTTGGGGGAGGGGGGGGGTTAAGATGGGAAAAACCAGAACTATTTGTACAGCAAGTTCACTGTCACACATGACATCCTGCTTACAGCAGCCTGCAGTTCAGACAACAAAAGGGGAGGGAGGGGGAGAGGAAAAACCAAAGATACAGAACAAAGCAAAAAAAACCCCCAAAAAACAGTACTGCTGCTTATACTCTTCAGTATGACAAATTAACTCAAGACAATGCAAATGTTCAGTCCCAGCCAGTGGGGTTGGATAGGTCCTCTCCTCCCACCTCTTGCTGGTAGAGAATGTTCTGCGAATCGTGATGTTTTAATCAGGAGTGTCAGTCATTTCAATTTGTTTAAAAATGATGCAGATGAAGAGTCCATATCCAGCTGCATTCATTGTAAAGTAATCTCTCTCAAGAATAGAGGTACATTGTCCTGAACTACAGGCCTGTACTTAGCCTGTGGCTAAAACCAAGTGTGGCATCAGAGTAATATGTGAAAAATCTTCTTTCTACTTATAAGAGTGGTGCTTAGCAGTCACAGTCCCCTTAGTGACTCACAATAGCATTGGGGGATTCAGAACTTAAAGTCCTTTATCAGGAGACTTTAATCTTCCCTTGCAGGAAGACAGCTGATATGCCAGTACTGTGGGTCTTTTCCCCTCTCTAAATGACAAATGAAACAGCCAGAAGCTGCAAGCTCTTGCTTCCCCCTGTCCAAAAAAAGATAATAGGATTAGAGAGAACTATTTCATCTAATTCTATCTAGTCCTCCCATCTCATATAATTATACTTTTTACCAAATTACTAGAAATTCGTCAACATGTCCTGCTGTAGCGTCCTAGCCATCCATAGATAATGGCTTGCTTTTGAAAGCCACCTATATGTATATGAGCTCACTATCCTATTTAACAATGAAAACAAAACACTTTGGGGGGGGGCGGAGGGGGGAGAAAATGACAGATTACAAATCTGACCAAGTCCCTGGTACCTTGAAAGCCTCCATGTGAAATAAATTCTACCCAGAAATCTTGAGGGTACAAGAGGCAGAATTGTCCAGAAACATCTGTGTAGCCATTTGAAGCCTGGTAACAAAGCTAGAAGATTCACTCCCTGCTCAGGGTTGGCAATACCTTGCCCTGATTGTGTTAAGGGACAGAGCAGCCAGGCTGAGAACAGTGGAAAATGAGGGCTCCAGTGCTGCTAAATGCAATAATCCACATGGGACTCCAACCAGGAAGAAGGCACTCAGGGAGGACTATGGTCATTTGAGAGACTGAGACTTGTGACGTCCATCGTAATCCTAACAAAAGCAAAGTGGATGTAACCATCTGCAATGCGTTAATAAGAGTGTATTGGACTACCAACGAGAGCCAGAGACCTAAAATACTACAAGCAGTGCTCTTTTAAAAGATAAGCCTGCCATGTATTGGACCCTGCTCTTGGTCTTAACTGAACAAAACAGTAAAGCTCCCGTTGGTTTCTTTGATAGGATGAGAACCCATACGCCTTCCGCTTCTCTATTAGCAGCTCAAATCAAGCGCTAGCTGGTACAGCCCAGAAACTATTATAACTGGCAGCCATAAGAGATCTATGCAAAATTAAATTTGGATGGCAGAGGAGGAAGAAAGAAGAGTCTGTCCCACTTTATAGATTTCATAGACGTTAGGGCTGGAAGGAACCTCAGAAGATCATCAAGTCCAGTCCCCTGCCCCAGGGGCAGGAAGTCAGCTGGTGTCAAAGGACCCCAGCAAGATAAACATCCAAATGAGTCTTAAAGGAGTCCAGAGTGGGTGCTTGCACCACCTCTGGAGGCAGTCTGTTCCAAGTCTTGGGGGCTCGGACGGTAAAGAAGTTCTTCCTTATGTCCAGCCTGAAATGGTCTTGGAGGAGTTTGTGACCATTTGACCTTGTCATCCCTTGGGGCGCTCTGATGAACAGGCATTCCCCCAGACCGATGTATACCCCTTGTATATTTATAGGCAGCAGGGCTGTGCAAAACAGCACCATTCTGCTTCAACAGAACAGTGTTTCATTTTTAATTTAGTTTCGACTTGAAACCACTGTTCCGTTTTGTTTCGTCAAAGCAGTTTTGCTGTTCCAATGCTGTTTTGACCATAGGCTATAATGGGGAAGCTCAAAACAGCCTATAAGTCATTTCTGGCCTGCCTTAGATGAAACCTGCAGGAAAGGTAGCCCCTTCTGAGGGGATGAAGCCTGCCAAATGTCAAGGAGATAGGTGCAGGGGTTTCAGGGAAACTGTACCTCAAAGTCTTGAAAGCAAAAAACTCGTGTGATGTGCGTGTGTTAAGGCATTGCAGGGTCAAAACTGCAGGCTTGTTAGCCCCTGCTGAGGCCACAAAGCTGCCAAGTTTCAAGGAGATCGGTGCAGGGGTTTAGGGGAAACTACACCTCAAGCCGCAGACAAGCAAAACTCATGACATGGGTGAGACTGTGTGTGTTAAGGCGCAGCAGGGTGAAAGCTGCAGGGATGGTAGCCCCTGTTGAGGCCACAAAGCCTGCCAGCTGTCAAGGAGGTGTGTGCAGGGCTTCTGGGTTCTGGGGCCCTGCATCTCTAGCCACTGACAGGCGAAACTCATGACACGGGTGGGTGACACTGTGCGTGTGTTAAGATGCATCCTCACTCACCTGACACCAAGGCAGAAAGCAGGGCAGCTCAAACAATGCTGCCTTTTATATAGTTTTTCCATCGCTCCCCCAGAGCTCTGGGATTGGAAGAGACCTCAGGGAAGAGTGACAGCCATTGGCCAGCTACACAGTCAATAACGAGAGCAGTCCTTCCCCCTCCACCCTCTCTCTCCTTACTTTAGTTTCTGTTTCCCTGCAGGCAAGCCCAGCTTGAGCGTCGAAATTTTTGAAATGTTTCGACTTGCCTCATTTCATTTCAAGGCCGTTTCAAAGCTCTCTGCTTCGCGCTCAAAACGAGTAGAAACGAAACCGCCGGCAAAATTTCTCAGAGCCCTAACAGGCAGCCACCGGGTCCACCCCGAGCCTGCGCTTTTCCAGGCTGAAGAGTCCCATGGGTCTCAGCCTCTCATCACAAGGCCTGTTCTCCTGCCCTCTGATCACACGCGTGGCTCTCCTCTGGACTCTTTCAGGCTTCTCCACATCCTTTTTAAATTGTGGAGCCCAGAATTGGATGCAGTACTCCAGCTGCAGCCTCACCAAGGCCGAGTACAGCAGGAGGATGACATCCTGGGATCTGTAGACAGCCATCTCATTCGTTCCTTACTGGCATTCTTAGCAATGACTGCATGGGGTTGAAGGAATCAACCACGACCACTCTTTATGGCTACTGAAGAGTACTCCGTGGGGAAGCTGATGGCCTGAGTAGCCCTGAGACATGCTCTCAGCATAGAGGACTAGGCTTCTAAGTCTGCAAAGGACAGCATGTTTCACAGCAATGGTTTTTAGGGGTGCTTTTTATTTTTAAGCTTGAAGACAAATTGGTAGGGGGAAGGCAGCATTTGCTTGAATGTATATGTCTAAGCAGGGTGGAGTCAGAAGCTCTGTATGTTGAGAAATCTAATTTCTCCTTAAAAAGTTTAAATGAAATTTACCCTCCTCTGCCTCCTTTATTTCTGCAGTAAATAGTCACTTATTAGCAATCACTCTTCATAACACCCAGAGAGAAGGTGGTTTCTAACAATGAGATGGGAGGTGCTGCAGAAGTGACCCTTTCCACTACAGTAAGCATTACTAAAAGGTCAGAAAATGCCTGCGTGAAATTAGTGCACCATAACGGGTTGAAATCCTGTATTTAAAGTGTCAAGCCTGGGTAATTGGGCAACTGGGTGATTGTGAAGTGTGCCTGAAAGCTTGTCTAACATTTCTCCCAACTATATGGTTGGTCCAATCAGAGATACTGCAAACAAACCTTACTTCTTGCTACTTTCCCAGAAGTCATTCCAAGTGACTGATGTCAATACTTTCTTGAAGACCATTCAGGAGACTCCTGATCCCAAATTTCCTTTAATTAAGCAGACAGTAGCGATAGCCATGCCTCCAGCCAAACATGCAACATTGGACAAGATCACAGCCTTCTGGGCAGAATGGCCAAAAGCAGCGGCATGCTTCAGAGTAAATGTCCACTGGCATTGCAGTATAGGCTCAAACAAATATGGATAAGACATTAAGCAACCAAAACCTTTTCCATGACATATCAAACCCCAATGGATACAACACAGCGTAAGTCTAGCTAATCCTCTCACAGAGAAAGACACCACCAGGCAACCACGATTCTCCCTTGTTAGACATTACACAGCAAACTTATTACTTTATACTAGACAAGAGATCAGCCTTCGCCTCACCAAAAATAATAATAATAATAATAGTAATCAGTTGATTTTAGTTAGGTGTCACATGAGACCCAGTGTAAAAGTAGTGTTGGAAAAGAATGCATTCTAGGACATACTGAACAAAACAGAGAGCTCCTGCACAATTCACAGAAAAGAAGGATGCTAATTAGAAAAGTGTTTCTGAGCTAAACGTCCACTACAGTGTGGTTAGAGAATACTGTATCCAATAGCAACTGCGGGGGAAGTTCTAGGTAAACAGACTTTCATTACCCACAGTGGAATTTAACCAGGATTCAAAAGTTAGCAGCAACACTCCTACTCTTATGAAAAGAATCCCAAGTTACTTCATGAATGTGAACAAGCAGGACCGCCGCTGTAAAGCTTTGTCTGAATGTTTTTCCCTCTAGAGAAACTTCCCAGTCCTTTGGAGAAGGGATTGCTGTATCTGTACAGGCTAAGTACATACCATTTCTTTATATGCCCAGTGCCCAGCACCACAGAGCTTTAGTCCCAGGGCTCCAGATCCCAGCACAATAGGTCTATTTACCACTACACACACTCAACGGATTGATCGCCGAGCAAAACACAAAGGCAACGAACACACGTGCATCAGTCAGTCACATTAACGCACACGCACATTCTTCCAAGTCCAAACACCACTTTTCTATTTCAGAGGAAGGCTACTGCTTGCCCGGCATGCTGAATATACCGTCTCCAGCAGAGACCGAGACCTTTGCTTCAGAGAATGGCTCGAACTGACGCCAACTAGAAACAGGCAGGGACAATTTTGCAGAGCTGCACAGCTACGGCTGCCTTCCCGACCCACGCAGGCAAGGTGGAGAGACCGCTACAACTGCGCTGTAGGTGGATGGTTATGAAGCTTATCCAGCCCCCACGTCTCCAGCTACCTAACCTAATGCCCAGCGACTTCCACACGTGAACCACGTCATGTAAAGCTGCATTCCTTTGGCAAGCTAAATTTACCAGCCAATACTTTAATCAAATAACTCCCTTTGTTTTAATGGAAGATGGTGGTAAAAGGAAGTGTTTATTGATTTTCGCTATCCCCTTAAAAAGCTCCTCAATTAAGTCCTCTATAAAACTCTTTTCCAACACAGAGCCCCACCTTTTGTCCTCACTTGTTTAGTGTAAATCTCTGCAGACCTGATAGTCTAGTAGTCATTAGGTCCAGGAAATGGGGCTCCTTTGAACAGCCGCAGGCAGTTGGAGACACGGTGTCAGCTAAGAGCCCTTCCACTCATTTCCTCGCTCCTGTTCGGGTCCTCAGTCCCACCGACAACCGCTCCACGTCCCCTCACCACCAATGTCCACTGCTCTGTGGTGTCTCCCAATACCTGCCGCTCCATTTTATTTAGGAAGCTCAGGGCAAGTGGCATCAGAGAATGGAAACACTAAGATAAAGTTTCCATTTTTATTGATTTTTCTGGGCCAAAACTCTGCTTGGTTATGAAAAACTACAACAGCAGATGTCCCCCAGAAACAGTTTTTTAAACGAACCAGAACAATAAAAGGTTCAGTGAGCAGACTTCAACTCGCTCTCCAATTCTGCAGCACCAATACACTCAGTAAATGCTAGCCCCAATGGTAAGCGTGGGGGCACTCTCCACTACTAGTTTCTTTCCTTTCTGGTGGACAGCTCTTCCGCACAACTCCAGTTCTGCCGACCAAACAACAAGTTGGACTTATTCAAACAATAGTCCCCTGAATTTGAGGAAGACACTGAAATCCAGATCCTAAAGCCAATCCTTCCCAAGGGATTTACAACTAAAAAAACCATTTGTGCTTGGTTATGTGTTCTCCTTAACAGCTCTTTCTGACCCCCGCTCAAAAAGCACAGAAAGCCAACAGAACTTGGCCATGTAGACAAGACCCAAGAGAAATAGGTTTGTTCTGTGCCAGCAATCCTTAACCATGGTGCTGTGGCACCCTGAAGTGCCTTGAGGTCCTTTAAAAGGGTGCCATGCAATAATAGCTGCGCTAACCCCTGCACGCGAGTCACAAGACAAAAGCAAGGATTCCAAAAAGCAATGTTTTTGACATCAGGGATTTTCTCCCAGGTTCTTTGCAACAGAATAGTTATACAACTTTTTCCCATAGTCAAAAAATGGGTGAAAGATAAGAGCTGGCATTTTCCAAGGGGTGCCTTGAGTCTAAAAAGGTTGAAAGCCACTGTCCTATTCAGCAAAGGAAAAAACTAAGGAGACAGAAGCAAAGGGGGTGGTTTCAGGTGGGACAGGAATCTATTGCTTCCATTGATAAGGGAGAACAGAACAAGACATAAACCACAGCAGGAAAAACATGCTTTCAGCAATAAGAAAAATGTTTTAACCCTAAGAACATTTTGCCAACAGGGACTACAGAATCACCAATGCTGGAAATATTCAAGGCCAGCCTAGAAATCCATCTGTTAGTGATGGTTCACGAATAATTAAATCAGTCCTAATCTAATAGGACGGGACAGGTTTGATGGCCCACTGGAGATAAAACTGGAGACATCTTTGGGTTGGGAGGATGCATCTTTCATTGCTTCCTGTAGAGAGGTTTGCCTTGCTCGTATTTTCCCTTTCACCTTGATGTCAGCATTGCATCCAATTATCCAACAGTTTTCACCGACGGAGATGCAGAGCCGAGTGCTTTCTACACACAAAATGGCACAGATTTGCATAATGATTTCATGCACATTTGACCTCACTTTTTTTCTAAATGCAAAGATAGACACTGGATTGTCTCCCTCTGTGCCTTCCATTTACAATCCGTCTTGTGCTCCTGGGCTTTTCCCCCACGTTCTCAGAAAAAAAACATTTAATATATTGAAATGTTAATATAAAAGAGCACGTTAACGTATTCAAGTAAAACAGAAGTTAGTCAAGTTGTCTTATTCTTCATAATCTTATTCTTTGCGTTGAAGCCTTTACGTTTTTCTAGTCAAGAGGATGGCACAGAATTAGCGACTGTATAACAGAACCTGCACCACATTTCTCAAAACGCTGTCACTTTTTGTTTAGTGGGAACCAATATTCTCTTTCAATAACTGCATTAACATCTATTGTACCTTGGAGCAGGATCAGCTAACGAACAGGTGTCCACTGCAAACTATTTTCCTTCAGATCTGCAAGTCACTCGTGCCAAGTTTACTGACAACCCATGCACACATATAGCAGTAGTGTGTAGACCCTCATCAAGATCGCGCCAGTTAAGAATCAATTTACCAAAGCTTGGGTTAAAAGCAAACATGTTCAGTATTTTGCCCCTCCCTTTGCACAACAAGATTCCCCATGGTTCAAGCAAACTCCTGGGGGAGCCTGTGGGATGTCGGCAGAGTAAAGAGGCTGCTGGATGAGGCCCAGGAGCACTTTAATGCAATTCAGATTGACAACATGGTTTTCTTTTTTCAAAACCAAAACAAGAGCAGAGGCTGTAGAAGGTAGCAGAGCTGGGCCTGGTGGAGAAGCGGAGAGATCCGCCATCGACTGGGTCAGACCACCTTGCCCAGTCTGCTGCATCACACAGGGGCAGAGAGATGTCGACAGGGTTTGTTTTCTTCCCCCCACTTTTCCTCTCCCACCTGCAGCCTCCGGCATTTCAGGCCTTCATGCAAAGAAAAAAAAAGCCCTGGCACCTTAGCAGAAGCAGGAGAATAAAAAGCAAGCTCTCTGAGAAAGCAGACGAGGAGTGAGAGACTCCTGTGGAAGCTGGCTGCCTCCTCTGCCTGTGCTGGCTATTTTGGAGAGAGGGAGAAAATTAGTCAGGAAAAGATGGAAGTGTCAGCCCACGCTGAGGCTGTACAAGCAGGCATGGATGCTGCACCAAGGAAGGAGCCCCACTAGGTTTCTCCGACCCAAGGAAGTGGAGGAATGAGGGTGAGGTGACCAGGCTAACAGCTCACCCTGCAGAGGCACAATCTCACCCCCTGGGTCACTGGGCTGGGGGCAAACTCCCAGGTGGCCTAGGATCACACGTGGATAGATGGGAAGAGGGGAGGGCTGAGAGTAAGGTTGCCAACTCTGACTGAAGCTATGTCCAGAGATTCCCCCCCACCAACATGATGTCAGGTCATTAATAGGGGTGCACCAAAAGGGAGTTTTTGGGCTGATACCAATGGCAGATTTTTAACGAGTCATATCAGTCACTAACAATCCAATTGCTAATCTGAAGCCAGGCAGCTTGGAGAGTAGCATCTGGCTGGTAAGTCTGTTGTGGGAGAAGGGACAAGGGGGGAGGGAAAGGACATGGCAGGGGATACAGATTGAGGCCCCCCCGTGGTGAGGGAGGGAGTGAGGCTGAGGCAGGGGCAGGCACTGCACAGCCAGGGCAGAGTGCAGGACGGAGCCACAAGCAGCTCATCCAGGGTGTCCGGGGGGCACTACACACACCCTGGGAGATCATGACGGGGGGCGCGTGCCCCCAGATCTGCACACAGGGTGAGGGCAAGCTGCTGCTGTAGGTGGGGGCCATAAGCAGCATTGAGCTACTCCTGGCAGGGAGGCTGGACTGCACTGCACTGCACTGCACTCAGGGTGGGCAGTGGCGGCACTGGGAAGAGGGGAAAGGGGGCAGCTTGCAGCCACCCCAAAATTCACTGTAGCCCCCCTCCCAGTGCCACCACCGCCCACCCCAAGTGCAGCCCCAGCCCAACCCCCCAGCCAGGAAGAGCCCAGCCCCACCCTGCAGCAGCAGCCTACCCTTGCCCTGCATGCAGATCCATGGGTACACCCTCCTGGGGTGCATGCAGCAGTGGGAGCTGCTCCCCCCCCCCCCACCCCTCAGACAAGCTGCTCGCAGCTGTCCCATGCCCTGCCCTGGCTATACAGCGCCTGCCCCTGCCCTCTCTTCCTCCCACCCCCACTGCTGGTGCCTTGGTCTGCCCCCACCCCCCAAACACCTCGAGGCATTTGTCAGCAACATTATCGACCACATCAGCCAAAAAAGCTGATTGCCAATACTGTCAATTTTCCTTATATCAGTGCTGATCTGATATGGGACTGATGTATCTATGCACCTCTAGTCGTTAACTGTACTGTTCAACCCATTCACAATATCAATCTCCCAGATTGCTTTCAATTGTCACTGGGAGATCGATGCTGATTCCAGTAGACTCCTGGCCAATCCAGGAGGGTTGGCAACCCTAGCTGGGAGTCACTACCCAGGGCAAGAAAGAGAGATCAAAAGTAGATCGCAGTCATGGAGACCGAACAAGTCTAAGCCCCTGGAGCTCAGCTTTCTCCACTGGGTACAAGGAGGAGAGGCTGTTTCACACAAGGTCACATTGGCCTCCCACAACCCCCTCCCAAAGTTATGGACACGGGAGGAAAACAAAGCAGGACTTGCCATTGCCACCTTTCTGCAAAGAGGGTGGGGATTGGCTGGCTGCTGTTGCCCAATGCTTTCCATCAGCAGGGAGCCAGCAGCACAGGCCCTAACTAACCAGGAGGTGGACAGACACATTCAGCAGGAAACATGAATGTGGACTAACCCCCTTCCCAGCATTCAAACAACTGCGCCAGTGGAACTCCCCTTTTCTGCATCATCTTAGGGCCCTGCTACATGTTCAAATTAAAGCTGGTTAGAAATGAGCCATAGAGTTATTGCACATGTTCAAGCACTAACCTTGTAGCTGGTTGGCTCTTTTACAGCTGGAAGGACATTCTTATTGCATGATCATCACTGCATGCATGTAGTTGGTCTAAATTTACTGACTGGGAGATTCACCAGTTAGTTGCATAATATATGTAACATGTAGCAGGAACCTTATTTACAGCTTCCGATTAACCCATTATCCCACAACATGAGACCCTGATCTCTCTCTCGCCCTGTTTTTATAGCACCCTCCACAGTCCATTTTAAAAAAAACAACACTTGTTCAAACAGGAAAAATTTAACATCATGTTATTACAGCCCAGGAAGGAGGCATGGCTTAAACTTGCACTTAATAGCTCCCAGTTCTGCAAGACTGTTAACGAACGTGAACCATATTTCCAATACCAAATGAAGGCACCCATTAAGTTCACACCTGCACACTCCCACTTGGCAAACTGCGGAGCATGGAAGCTGGCTCCTAGCAAAATCCTCAGAAATGCAACAAAGAAATGCAATGGTGGCAAGTAAACCTTTTTTTTTTTTTTTAAATTATGAATTAGCAGCCCTACCCAATTGTTCCAAATTGATTTTCCACTGCAAAGGATTTCTAAAACTGAGAAACTGATATTGAATGGCAGGGGAGAGAGACACTTCCACAAATATCTTTCAATAAATCAAACTGCATTCTAGTAAAAAAGGAGCTACATTTGACAGTTATTTCTGAATGTTGATGTAGACACAAGATTTACTGTGGATGTTGATCTGTAATAATCGGTCATCTCAGCCTAACTAGCTTATGCGTACTGTAACAGGCATGGACTTCTAACAGCTGTGATCTCAGCATTTGTTACAGGGATGAAAACTTCTGAGTTTTATCTGGTTATATGCTCCTCCACCCCACCCGCCAAGGTGTAATCTGATTAGCACTGGGTTGGGGACTGCCTGAGAGTTAAGGGCTTGCTTTACTGTTAACTAAATTAGATTCCTTCTAAACAAGTTCTGCAGTAAAATGTTCTTTCCCCTTTGGAAAAAAGTTAAGGAATTTCTGGGCAAAATTTAATGGGACATAACTTTTAATAAAGGGTGCAGTATTTTTCCATCTCGCTGTCAACAGTTTGCTGGTCTTTTTATGAACTAAAGGAGGAAGGGGAAGGAGAGCAAAAAAAATAATAGCTCTTGTACTTTTCAAGACTTTTCATCAGTCCACAGGTTATTTACTTGTACAGCAATATGAATGCCAAAAGGGTAGTAAAAGGCTGTTTTATATTTGCTCTTTTTGTTACAAGTTCCGCTCATGATGTTATGTTTGTCAGAGAAAAGACTTTCCCCCTCTAGAAACACAGGATTTTTCCTTCCTAAGTTGCAAGTAAAAGGACACAGATCTAACGAAGGACTGATTGTGGCCACCAGTTGAAAATACCCAATTCTATTGCGCAATGCTGTCTCTTTTTTAATGTATTTAAAAGAAAATCCGTAGCCATTTCATGAATTTACTAATCTATTTCTTTAAAAAACAACCCCACAGGTATTGCAAGCAAATCCATCAACTTTACTACGTGTTTCCTTACCCAGGGCTTATCTACATGAAGAATAGCCCGTGCTCACTAGGTCCCTACTAATCTACACCATGGCCATATCTACCCACTAGGCAATGTTGCCACCAGGACTTTCAGCTGCCTCACAGATACCGACCATGCTGTACTGCCAGAGCGCACGCACGCTTGGCAGGTGTCACCAGCGGCAAAAACAGCCGCTATTGTCATATTGCAGAAGGGTGTGGGCCTACTGGCACCTGTAGGTCCACACAGGAAGTTGTGGGGGTCACTGGCTTACCTCAGATTTGCATGCAGATGCACATGCAAGAGACAACTTCTTTCGCTCAAACTTGATCAGGTAGACAGGGCCAAAGAGACCCTTGGTGCAGCTAAAATCAATCCACTTTGGAAGTAGATTAACATAAGCAGCACAAAGGCAGTCTTAACAAGCGTGTCCATGCTGAGAATTGGCACAGAGTATCTATCAGGCACTACGTTCACTTCCTCGCTGTTTCAAACCAGCTTCCCTGCAAGCTCCCAGTGTAGACGACCCTTAAGCAGTTAACTCTGTGAACTCTTTGGGACAGGTACCATCTTTTTCGTCTGCCTGGGTACAGCAACTTGTACCCCCTATTGTAGACTGGGACCATTACAGTAGTAGACAGCATCCCTCCTCATGTCTTTGCATTTGTTAATTTAGTTGCTACAAATGTTTAAGTCACACGAGAACACCTGGGAATTCAGCCCAGGAATTTAGCTTGTAAGCCGAATTGTGTTTCTGGAGATTACCGACTTGAACAGTAAATAAATAGTTGGTGGGGGGGGGGAAGAGTCCCCAAAATAGAGTCATTGAGATGATTGAGACCATTCAAAATAGACTGTGATTTCTCAGTAACCTACCTACCAAGAGTCAAGTCCTGGAAGTTTTTAGTAACCATAGTGCTTTCTATGGATGCTGAACAGATCCAAGTTCAGGCTTGGATTTACCATCAACATCTGAATTTAGGGAAGATCGATTTAAGGGTCAAACTGGCAACACAATGCAGCCCCTCAGCCAGAAAGAGCTAGAGGGTCTTGTCTGCATCCAGCAGTATCCATAAAGATGTCCTTCCATTCATTTCAGCCAAGTAACATCTCTTCTCTACAAGGGACACTAGCTAAGTACAAATCACTAATGTCACAGTGCAGGTAGAGTCCTTCATCTGCAAGGATGACCCCGCACGCGGCTGCCGGCAGCGGAAGCCAAAAGCCAGCAGCCAACCCACCGTGGCCCGGTGGTTGGGAACCTCTGGTCTGGATGGACCAAACTAGGGGCAGGGGGGGAAAAGAGACAAATTTGGGGGCTACCATTTGAGCTCATTGGGAACCAGTTACAGAGCTTCCAGGAAAGTGAACTATTTTTAAAAACAAGCCATTGGCAAAATATATTGAAATTACTGTGAGACCTATTCAGATCGACATATTTACAGGCAATTGGCTAATCTCTTTTGCCAATTAACTTAGAAGTAGGGGGAAGGGAATATGCAGGAGTGCTGAATCTCTCTCACCCTCATAATACTGGCAATATTTTTAAAAGCAGAAGCAGGAAGACAGCCTGCTCAGGTAGGACTTCTAAGATACCAGACAAACCAAATATCTCTCCTAACACCTACAGTTATAATGTCTCCTCCTACAAACCGCAGCCTAGACGGGTAACTTCATACCCATGAAGAATCCTAGCTCTGCCTCCACTTGGGCCAATTCCAGCTGAATAAATGAGCCCAGAGAGTAAAGCTCTTCACGTGATCTTGTAACTGTATGGCCTTTAACGTTATTTGGGGCTCTGAATACAGAGACCTCATTCTGCTCGGTGCCGTGGCAGACGCATGAGGGAATCCATGCCAATGTTTGGAAGCTGGTTGATTTGAACACATAAATAATGGTAAGAGGGAAGCTGGGTTGCTGTCACGCTCTCCTTAGTGGGCAGGAACAGGTTAGGTCTGCTGCTGAATTTCCAGTTGACCTCTGTGAAAATGGTTTTTACTCTCCTGCTTTTGACAAGACGGACACAAAGTGGAAGGAGACAGAGGACAATAAAAGGCAGAGGAAGATGCAGCGCGTGTTGATGTTCTCAGGACACCAGGCAGCTGGGCAGTCATGGAGGGAAGCTGTGGTCTGGCAGGTCAGCCACAACAGCTGGTGCTCTCTAGACCCTGGCAGGTTTCCCAGTCCGAGATCCGATTTGCCTGAGCAGGTCTCTCCCCTTCGCGTTCCCAGGCTGGACAGAGATGCTCATCTCAGCCCACTGCACTGCTGCCATGCAGTGCAGTTGGTGTCAGTAAAAAGCTGCTAGAAGGAAGATAGCAAGAGAGGGGAAAAAACAATGGGGAAAAAAACATAAAGAAGGGAAGGCAAAGCTTGATTTCACGTGCATCAGGCTGGGGTCGTTGCTGGCAATAGCCAGGAGTCCTCATGGTTGAGCTGGTCTGGAAGTCTTGATGGCTGAGGTTCAGAGGCCAGGCAGCCTTTTCTGGGAACGGCCCCCGGGCTCTGCTTCAACATTTGGGTTCCTAAAAATACCCTTTATGGGAAGGACAAACACAAAAACCAGAAAACAAAAAAACCCCACAACTCCAAAATGGGAGGCCAGTAGATGGGACAGCCCCAGCCCCTCAAGACCCTGGTCACCAATCAAGAACAATCTAAGGACACCTATTCGTTTCTTCATTTCTTATTTTATCCTCTTGGTTATGTGTCATAACCTTAAGTCCTTGAGCTACAGGGAAAGTCCTTCTAGATGGGGCTAATATAGTCAGCTTGCTGTTCATGCCCCTTCTATAAACAAGCATTATAAAAGGCAAGCGTAACATTTGATGAACTTTCACTTACTTCCCACAATGACACTGTCAAGGAGGGCAATCTGTAGGCCCCCCAGCCCTCTCCTCAACTATCTAAAATTACTCAGGTGCTTAAGTGCTGGCAGAACCAGATCAATTGTTACGGAAAGCTATGAAGTGCAAAATAAACCCCAAGCAAAAGCTGGGCAACTGCACGGAGGATAATGCTGGGTTATGTTTATACACTAAACTGCATATTATTTTGACTATCAGCACAAGGCCGTGACCTATGGCAGGGATCACATGAAACCAAGGCAAGATGACATGTGCTTTGGAAAGGTTTCCCGTTGCTATAAATGTCTCTCCTGGCAGAGAGCCTCCATCCATCCAGAGAACATGAACATAAAGCTGTGCTGTCCCAGCCTGTGTGTGTAAAATGCAAGCCCTTTGAGCAGGGAAAGGGACACTTGCTTACTTAGTACCATTCCCCACTGCATGGCATTGTGTACAGTTGAGCTTGGGTTGTTTTTCAAAAGCCACCAGGAAGAAACTAGGAACGTGTCCTACAACGCAAATTCCTGCTTCCTCCCATCAGCTGGGTTTTCTGGGGGCAGAGATTCCCCATCCTTGAAGCAACTCCAGTGCAACCAAACCCACACTCCACATTGATTAAGACTCAGGCTTAAAACAGAGCAGGTTTCCATTGTCAGGTATGGCAACAGAGTACTAACTACTGCAAGGGAAGGAAGGAAATGAAGCACAGTTGGTGTTAATTATGCAAAATACGATGTGATTTATCGGATGTGAGTAATGCAAGGATGCGAACAACAGGTGCCTGATAAGGAGGAGGAAACCCAGCACTTCCATGTAGGCAGTGGAGGTGGACAAATGTTGTCTCTCCATTTGCATTGGAGAGATAACATTACTGAGTCACCTCAAAGTGGTTTAGGCTTCATTTCAGGGATGTTTGCAAAGTGTTTTAAGAGCTTCAGATAGGCAGGAGAAGGACTATTGTTACTTCATGACCCCCATGTTATATGTAACCCCTTACCTCCATGCCATGCTACAAGCAGTTGAGAGGGTGCCCATCAGAGCCCATAAGAACTGACAAGCTAATGGATCCTCTGCTGTAAAACTTGGAGGCCCCAACTCCCCATCCACCCTTCACAACTGCCCATGCAGGATGCTGCTCCTACCCAAACCTGTCTGGAGAGAGTATGGGTGGAGACTCCTCACCACGCAAGAATAAATCTGGGAATCGCAGGTTCTAGATCAACAAGTTCTGTGATCTGAAGAGGACGGCACGAGAGAAGGGGTGCCAGACAGAGGCAGCCCTACATCGGCCCACACGCCCACGCGAGTCTCGGCGGTACATTTGTTCAAGCCGAAGAGCTCCATCCAGTCCTACTTCCATGCAGCCGTGACCGCCCGTCTTCTCTCCATATCTATCTGGAGCTGTGGCTGCAGGCTCCAGATCTGTCCATGTGCCAACCTGGCAGGCAGCATTTCATCTCTGCCTCCTGAACAGGCTTCCTGCTGATCATTTTCCCAGCCATAACAGACCTATTATAGTAACTCTTGCTAGCGATGCACGACTACTCTTAACAAGACATTAGCAAACAGACTCTGACATGGGTATGACCAATACATACGATTAGACACACACAGTTAAGTATCTCCAGTTTCACCTATTCCATTCCTGGCTTGAATCACAGGAGCTAGGCAGAGAAAGAGCCTGCTATGGGCTGCAGTGCTCTGCAGCAGAAACGTACTCTCCAGGTGTACAGCTCGGCTTTCAGCAAAAGAGGAGACCACGACCATGTGTTATGGGCCAGAAGCCAGGACGCAAGATGCCTGTAGGAGTTGGGCCATAACATACCACCATCCACTTTCCTAATTTTAATGGAAAGTTTCCATTCTGTATTTTCCCTTCACATAGCATGTTTGGAAAGAGTTAAGTAAAAAGAAACAAGTTTTCAGGATTACATTTGCAACAGATGGCAGAACTGCCCATATGGGCATCTTTTGGTTACCAAAACCAAGACCAGGTTTATTGAAAAAGCTCTTTGCATACTGTTATTGGAGCCCACAGGCACTGAAATGATGCAAGCAAATTCAGGACTGCATACACAATTTGCTCCTTGGATGCTTGGCAGCCCACATACTCCATGTGCACACTAAATCAGCAGAATACCACATACAAAAACTTCCATGAAGGGGCTCAAAACAGAGGCAGGACCCCAACAGGCTAACTCCACACATACATCATGGATTTAACTTAAAGATACAAAGCAAGTAGCCAGAATTTTTCCTGTTGGCTACACATCTGACATGGCTCAGCAGAACAAGTTATGCATTCCCGGGTGAGCTGCACTTTCACTTACTAAACTGCCTTCATATTTGCCTTTTTCAGATGGTAGATTAGGAACTATGCATTTCCTAAAACCACCTACTTTTGGCCAAAGCCCACACACCCTTTTTGGAGGCCTGCCAGCCCACATTCTCACAACACGCAGATTTGGAGATCCACGTTAGAAAACCAGCCGTTCCAAAGCGAACAGCAAAGGAGACTACTGTCTGCTCCTGCAACACTCAGCTTAATCCAAATTCTCCTGGCCCAGAGTCTGGCTACAGAAGGGAGCGGGGAGGGAGGAAGGAAGTGTCTGAACGGACTGACCTCTCTGAACATTAACAAGCATATGGCTTGGTTTACGCGTATGCCTAAGATCTTTAACATGGATTCGGTGCTTATGAAAGGTGTGGGCTGGAGATCAAACAACAGGCAACAATAGCATTAGCTTCCTACACCTGTGCTGCCACTGCCTCCACCACGGTGACACGGGCACGTGTCTGCAGGCCCCAGATCACTAAACATGTTTCGCATACAAGATGGAGCAGGGAGATTCCTCACCCAGGATCCTGTCCCTGGCAATGACCAGTGCCAGCTGTTTCACAAGGAAGTAAAGGAAAGCCCACAGTAGGAAGTTTTCCTGCCACGTCCCTCTAGTCAGGATTGGATAGCGCCCTGGAAAGGGGGGTTATCTCCCTGCCAAGTCCTTTAGTACGTCCTGCACTCATTTTGGCTATCCTTGCATTCATGTGAACGCCTAGTCCCTTTTTAAATCATATTAAGCTACTGGCCTCAGTGGTAGCCAGCAAAAGCCACTGCCCAAGGTAACGGTGGCATTTCCTCCCATCAGTTTACAGGTATGCCACCTTTCATTTTTGTTGAGGGAGCAGGTAAGAAGCATCAAATATCTGAAGGGTGGTTATGAAGAAGATGAAGATAGACCGTTCCTGGTGGCTTCAGGGAACAGGACAAGAAGCAATGGTTTTAAGCTGCAGCAAGGGAAGTTTAAGCTGGAGATTAGGAAGAACTTTCTCAATGTGAGGGCAGTTAAGTATTGGAACAGGCTACCCAGAGGGGTTGTGGACTACCCCTCCTTAGTCAGGGACGATCCTGCCTTGAGCAAGCAGCTAGACTAGATAACCTCCAGACACTGTTCCTTCTAGCCCTACTTTTCTCTGATTCGATAATCTCCAGACACTCAGGCCACACGACCAAAACCTACAGGACAGGCTGTGCTGACGCCGCAGTGTGGATCAGTGGTTCCCAACTTTCTTATGCTGCAGACTGGCAAGCTATCCAATTTACATATTTAAGTTTAATTTGTGTATTTAAATTTAATTTACATGTTTAAATTTAATTTTTATGTCGGGGGCAGAGGAAGAGAGGTTGTGAGGATCGGATCGGGTTGGGGCACCACAGCCACAGGCTGCAGGGGACCCTGCAGGGGTGGGGGCTGCGCAGGCGGTGGGCCAGGGGACCCAGCTGGGGCTGCCGGAGAAGGAGCTCTGCTGCCTTTCCTAGGAGCAAGCAGCAGGGCAGCCTCCCAGCCCCGGGCATTTCCTCACCCGCGCTCCCCAGCTCCCAGCCACAGGCAGGGCTGGGGGGTCCTGCCTGGCCTGGTGTGGTTATGGCAGTGGGTATATGGAGCCAGCTGCCACCTAGCTTTAACCCTTCACATGACTGCCAGCAGTGGAAGCCAAAACCCAGCAGCCAACCTGCCGTGGCCCGGTGGTTGGGAACCTCTGGTCTGGATGGACTGGCCGGGGGGGGAAGACTCATTTGGGGGCTACTATTTGAGCTGCTTGGGAAGGACAGCCATGGTGGTGTTGATGGTGGGTTGTAAAAAGCAGTGCCTACACAGTACATTTGTTTAGCCTTTTAAAACTCCTGACTAAGACTGATGTTTTTCAGATTGACCATGTCACAGGAAACTAGGATTTCAACTTAAAAGCATAAACGAATGGACTGGGTAGACGTACTGCTGTTCAGTGCATGGAGCACTAACATTTTGACTGTTCAAAGGCCAAACTGTTCTTCGTGAACACAAGCAGGTTTAAAAAAAGAAAAAAAGGTAGATCATCTTCACAATACCCTCACAATATAGCAGGACCAATGGGATGATTATGAAATGCTGGTATGTGTCCTATAATAATCTGTCTATTCACTGCTGATATAACCAAGCTTTTTCTCCATTTGGCAACCTCCGTGATGGCCTCCATTGCCATATGGTTTTGGGCAGAGAAGCTTGATGCCAGAAGCCTGCTCAAATGAGACTCAGCAGACTCCACCTTGCTTGAAAACACGTTAGCTACAGCTCCTCCGCCCGAGCCCAACCTTCGCGTACTGGCACATGATGCTTGAATTCTTCTGCATATGCTCCATGCAGTTCTGTCTCTCAAACACACAACCTAGAGAAAGGAACCGGCCAGATGGGCATTTGACGTTTGAACACACCCACTCCACTGGCCGGGAATACGTGCAGCTGCTCAGGCACTTCCTCCTTGACTGTGTGACAGCGCTGTCAGAAACGTGGACCCTTAGTGTGCCTCCCTCACACAAGTGTAGGAGTACCTGTACTTGGCACTTGCCTGAGGATCTCTCTCACTGTGCTGTACAAACATTAACCAGTAATCACTAGTGATCCCAGAAATTAAATCTTTACTTAAAGCTGGGCACAAACTGTCCATTTCAAATAGCATCTTGTAGTCTGTTGTAAGGATCAGGATTAGGAAAAGTAATCCTAAACAGTACTAACAATACTCGAAACTGCATCACCCTTGGGAACAGAAGCAGCAATAGTTCTAGTGTCACGACTGAGCCCTGTGTGATACTTGAACAGGAGGAGGGTCACATTTCTTCACTCGCATCAGGATTGGAGATAAGAATCTGAACACCTCTGAGGATGTGCAAAAGTCCAGGTGAGTTGTGTCCCCCAGTACTCAGCTCTGTGAATTCGCCCCAGAATCTCAGAAGGCAGCCCCAAGTGACCGAGCACTCGCTCAATATCTGCTCTTCTACCTTCAGTTTCCAAACTGAAACGATCAATCTTGCACTAGGTTTCACAAGTTCTGTTATTTCTACCGGAAGGGAGCTCCCCGACAAAACAGGCCCTGCCTCAGCGATGTGCAATATCCAGAAACACTAAGCGGGGTCAACAGCCACTGTGCAAGAAGACAAGTGAGAGAGAAAATGGACGAAATGTGCACAGAGCTGATACTGCTTCAATTAGGGGCCACTCATACGAGGCACCAGTCTGATGAGAGGCTCCTGCAGAAGCCACTTTCTAAGCGTGCCGGCAAATACAGAAACAGGGAAGGAAGCAGAGAAGCAAATGAATAAATGGAATTAACAACAAAACAAAAACCCGACTAGTTTTTCCACAACCCTAACCCCTGACAAAATCCCAGCTGGCATCAAGCCTCATCTCTAGGGGCTTCTCCCTAAAGCCCGCGGCCAGTCCTTTGCTTCATTTGTGTACGCTGGTGGCCCTCGCAGTTTTGCCTCTCCGGGGTGCCATTGCCAAGGCCTTCAGCCAGGATTAGCGCTGGCAGCGCCGAGCCCGCAGTGATGCCGTTGCGCTTCCCGGGTACCCAGGCAGCCCCTGGGCACCTGTGCCGCCCTCCCTTTGCACGCGCTGCAGCCGCGGAAGGCGGGGTCGGGCTCAGAAACGCCTCGTGCGACATCGCAGCCCCACGAGGGACCGAGACCGGGGCCGCAGCTGCCACCGCGGCACTTGGGCGGCTCGCAGCAGGCCACAGCCAGCCCCGGGCTCCTGCCGCCTCCCCTCCCACCCCCCACTCGCCAGTGTCCTCTCCCCCCACGTCACGCGACAGCGAGCCCAGACCCGCCCCCCCGGAGCTGCCTGTCGCTCGTGCCCGCAGGCACGTCCCGGGGGCAGCCGGAGCCTGCGGGGTCCTGCGGGGGCGGAGGCGGCGAGCCGTGCGGTCCCGCGTGGGGCAGCCCCGGGGGGAGGGCGCGGTGCCAGCCCTTACTGCGTGGCGGGGGGTGTGCGTGCACGTGCACGCGCCCTGGCACCACCCAGAGCACGAGTGAGTGGCGCCCCCGCGGGCACACGCCGCGGCACGGCGCCTTACCTCGGGCCCGGCTGGGGACGGTGCGCGCGCAGCTGCCGCCTGCCTCCATTCATAAAAAGCCGCAGCCGGCTCCAACCTTCGCAGCCCGCGACGCGCTCCTTTCCGGCCCCCCATTCATAAAAAGCGAGCGGAGCATGCGCCCTGCGGTAGCGGTGCCCACCCATTCATAGAGTCGGGCGGCCGCGCATGCGCAGAGGGGGGTCCCTACCCTCCCATTCATAAAATAGCCATTTTCCCAGGCAGCGGCGGCTGCAACAGCGGAGCGAGGCGGGCGGGAGGGGGTAGCGGCCGCGGCTGACAGCGCAGCGCAGCGCAGCGCAGCGCAGCGCTCGGCTCCTGCCTGCCCTCGCGCCTCGCGCTGCGGTGGGATTAAGTCGCCCGGTGAGACATGGTCTCGGCTCAATTCCTGCGAGTAAGTGCGGAGCGCGGCGGGCGGGGGCCGCGGAGACCCGCGGGGACTGAGTCCTGCCCGGGGGAGTGCGGGGTCCCTGCTGCCCCGGCACGGCCCCGCCTCGGCACTAGTGAGCAGCAACGCACGTATACACACACACATGTATGTGTGCATATTATATATAGATACACACACACACGTATATCTAAATATACACACACATCTGTGTGTGTTTGTGTGTGTGTATAGATAGATTTTATATAGATATAGATCCCACTCCATGTATGTATCTGTCTAGATTATATCGACCTCTCTGTCTCTGTATATAAAATCTATACGTCTATCTATCTGGATATAGATAGTCTATATATCTGTGTGTGTGTGTGTGTTTCTGATCAATAGTGCTGGAAGGGGTTCGTGTGTACGTGTGTTGGCTCTCTGAAGGCTGCGTGTGCAGTTCTGTCCACGTACATGTGTGTGTGTGTCTGCCCACACGCATGTTTGTATCTGGGATCTACCTATGTATCTCTGTGGCCTTTCGTTATCTAAAGCGGGATTTGCATTCAGGGAAAGAGCAAGAAAGGTCCTGGTTCCTGCAGGATTTGCACTGGCGTTGCTGCTGGTCTCGGCTGAACTCCTGTCCCTGCTCCCCAGCTGCCTTTGGTGCCTGTGCAGGACAGGCGGTTTTTGTCAAGCCAGGGTTTGGGGGGCTGTGGTAGAAATGGCTGGGTGCTGTGGGTGCGGAGTCGTTTTCTCTGTCCCTCGCCGCCCTCATGCTTCCTACACCAAAAGGAGATAAATTCAGGCTCCCCCAGCTTTACCATTTAAGAGCAGCACATACTTCTTCTTTGGCATCTGAGGACAGCTCTTATGTATTTCTTCTCCCCACCAAGCCCTCTCTCCCTCTCGTTAATGTTAAATGGATCCGGAGCTGTCTCCATAATAGGACACTTCAGAGCTGAGTCCCGGGAGCGTCGGATCTTGCTGCATGACCTTTGCTCCTTAGCATTTTATTTCATGCAACTGTCCTGCAATTCCATTTTCCTTTACTTTTTGCTTCATTTGTGCTCTGTTCTGCTCCCCCTACGCCATCCCTTGTGCTGCTGTGGGGTTGTGTTGCTTCAGTTTTTCTTGGATGGGGCTGTGATTTCAAACTGTGGATCATTAATAAAGCCTTGTGTGTAGAATCATGTACTGATAGACAGATATAATGCATGTTACATGGATGGAGCAGAATTGCGTCTTAGGTGCCCTTCATCAACTGCGTAGCAGGGAGAAGCTCAGATTTTTTTTCTTCCGTGGTACCAGTTCTAGCATCATAGGAGAAAGACGAGACTAGAGACTACGTGTTCTGAAAATTCGTTATCAGAGAGGAAATGGAAAAACCAGAAAGGGACCTCTGCACAGAGGTCTAAGCAGAGAGCAGGATTGGAAATGCAGACCTTGGAAATGGCAGTGCAAACAGGAATGAGCATTAATCATGGGAGAAAGGGCTTCGTTCTTTCTTTCTCCTCAAGTGTTCAAAAATAATTTATTGCATTGGCTGCCTGTTCTGCAATATAATCCACCCCCCCACCCCTCCCAAAGGGTCTGATTTCTTAATTTAAATATATTATATGGCCAAACTGCTTCTTTTTTTTTTTTCTTTTTTCTTTTAAGGAAGATAGAAGGAAAACACTCATGAATTACCCAGAGTAGCCAATATCCATTTTTCATTCTTTAGAACTTCTTGTACTGCCCTTATTCCAAAGCAGACTGAGGCTACAGTATGCTAAAAATCAGCTCACAGTCTCCATTCATCTTCCATGATTTGAAGCTGTACATGTTCAATGTTAAGCCCTCCCCCCCCCACCCTGATATGGAGTCAAACAATAAAGCTGCAATTTGTGCACTGAATTGCAATGATCTTGATGACTAGCTTCCCCTTCTCCATATAAAAATGAATGATAGAGGGAGGATTGGTTGTTCTCTGTTACTGGAACCCTACTGTGGATGTCTCATTGATAAATGTGCCATTTTGCACAGGCTGCTGTGTTCTGTTGATAGAAGGGACTCTGTGTTGGTATTGCAAAATAAAAAGGACCATTTCTGAAAGCTGCAGTCCTTTCTTGGAAATTCCTTGTGAGGTGCATTCAGGGAGAAAATGATTTGTTTACCTCTTGAAGCAGAAGCTTTTTATATAAAACTATAATTGATTCCCAAATCAGGTTGGGAAATATTTCTTAAAAAATCATCCCCCATCTTCCAACAAAATGGCATTGACCTCCCTTTTACTCCCATTGCAATGATGTTTAGTTCACTGTATCTCGTTCTTCCAATGTTAACACAAATAGCAGAAAACTCATTAAACATGTTGACTTTCCAAATATGCAGCTTTCCAAGTTCAGCCTTAGTATCTAAAGCTGCCTCTCTCTAGGCAAACAACTGGAGGAATAGCTGTGTTTGACATTTTTTTTTTTTTTTTTTTAGAGATCTAATGCAGTACAATTTCCTACACTTAGCATAAAGCCTTCTCAATGATTGAGCAGCACTAGCATTAGCTTAAAAGAGCTGATTTAGAGATTTCTTATTTAATTCTCTGACCTTAAAATAAATACTGCCGTACAGGGGCAAAACCATAAAAAGCAGAGGAGCTACTGAAGAGGAATTGTAAACCCTAGAGACCAGGAAATTCACGATGCGAATCACTTGCACTGCAGGAAGGGGCAGCTGGACAGGGGCAGCTTTTGGGATGGTTGCAGGTTAATTTTTCCAGCTTTTGACTTTCAGAACCACTGGCACAGATCTAATGCCTCATCTGCAAGAGGCAGGTTTTCCCCACAAAGCTTTCCAGGTTTTTGGGGTGTTTTTTTTGGGGGGGGGAGGTGTTCCCCCCCTTCCAATTCTTCTTGGCGAAAACTTCAGCTATGCTCATATGGCCAAGGGAGGAACATTCATCTGTCTTCTTCATTTCAATAAGATTGAAAGGGTGGTAGGCATTGTATAGAAATGGGAAAAGTCTGTAGGGGGGGGTTTCCTCCTTCATTAATGGGATTTTTTGGTTTATTTTTGTTCTGTTTTAATGTTTTGTTTAGCTTTTTAATCAAATCCATCTCAATGAAGTTTACAGGTATAAAGATACCATTCATAAACCTTTTCGTGTAAATGCGCACACACTAGAGGGTCCTCTTTTAATTTGGTTGAGGACATCCTTCGTTCTAACCAAAGGCAAGGTTGGGATTTGTTCAGCCATCATTCAGCCGTTCCCTTTTGCTGAGATTCAGATCAAACCAGTTCTTCATCCTCCAGCTTTGCTGCCTAGGCAGGCTTAGTTTGTGGTCTCCTTGCAGTAGATGTAGTGAGCAATATTTACCATTCAGAATTGTTTTTGTGCTGTCTACCCTCAGTTCGGGTGTGAATAAGACTACTATTCCTGCATATCCCAGATCACTTTGTATATCTCTTCAATTAACCCCCATATTTTTCCCCACTCTTCACAAAAAGGATTCATTTACTTTGCCCTTTCTATATTTCCCCCCCAGCTGCCCCATCACAGGCCAAGCAGATAATCCAGCTTCGTTTTTAGCCCATATTCCAGGTATTTCAGTCTCTTTTTTTTTTTCTTTCTTCCCTCCCCCTGACTAACGTTGGAGCTATGTAGTCGAGCAGTGGTAAATCTCGGCATTCATTGTTGCTCTGACACCATGGTTATGGTTATGCTCTTGTTGTGCGTGGATGTAAAGATCGGTGAGTCTACAGCTATGGTTGGCCGGGGGGGTTTCTAGATGAATTTCCCTCTACACCATGGTATGACAAACCAGAGAAAAAGAAGGCTACGGTCCTGAGCCCTTCGAGCATAATGCCATATTAGAATGGCAACTACCTTGATAAGGATTCACCATGGGCTCTTACAGTCTACACTTTCTACACATTTTCCTTGATTTTTTTTTTTTGTCAGGGTTTGGACTATTAATCTGTGTTTAGACTTTGCTCTTGAGCTGGAGTTTCTGCTCTCATTGTCCTCCTGTTGCCTTATCTCAAGTTCGCTGACTGTGCCTCAAGAAGAACGAGCACAATTTCAGTGACAGACCGGGTGTGCCAAGGTTCTCTGGTGCTAACAACAGAAGCAATTTGGGTTCCAAAAGTATTTTTCAAATGAGCTTGTAACATGGCCCAGACTTTCTTGTTGGAAGAAAAGGCCTTGCATTCCTATGTGGAGAGCCCAAAAACCCAATAGCTTCTTGCTGGGAATCTGACAAAGCATAATCTAGTGGCTAGATGACAGGACAGGGAATTGGAAAATCTCTGGTTTCTGCTCCAAACACACTTCCCCACTGCATCATCTTGAGGCCAGTCTCTTTCTTTGAAATCACAGTAAGATAAGGATGCTGTTGCAGAGTGGCCAAGTGCAACATCTCCATACCTCGGGGAGTTAGGGATCGTGATGCCTGTAAAGTACTCTGAAATCCTTGAAGGGAGGATCCTACAGAAATTGGAGCTCGCTGTTTATTATGCTCGGAGGGTTGCTACAGGTTATGCTGAAAGGCAGAGAGACGGACCTTGGTCTGCACTAGGCTCCACCCCATTTGGATACTGCCATAAAATGAAAGCCTAGGAAAGGAGCATTTGAAGAGTGAGCAGAGTTCAATGCTGTGAGGATCTTTTGAGTTTCAAAGGAAGCCTTTGCTGTGGGTCAGCACGTAGCCAGAGTTTGAGTCTGGGTCCAGGTACTTGATATGAACAGAGCACTGTCTAAAGATGGTAGCGAGGGTGGAGTGAGCCATGGCAGCATCACGCCCCCGTGCCACACAACAGCCCGGTATCCTGGGAAAGAACCCGTTTGCCTGAGAGGCACCAGCGGAAACCTCCAAGTGACAAGGTGAGTGACCACAGCAAAGTCCCACTCCACGTACCTGTGCAGAAGGCTGAAGACTTGCTGCTGTCTCTGAGACCCCTTATGAAGAATTCTTCCTTTTTATACAGCATAATCTGAATTAAAAGCACTAATTGTAACCCCCCAAATCAATACTTGATACTGACATGGCAGAGAGCTCTGAGTGCCTAACTGCATTACTGCTTTGATCCAGATGGTGATAAATGTATTACTGAATAAGCTCACAACATGTTTAGGGTTTCTCTTTTTAGACTGTATTGATTTAAGGGCAGGATATTTGCATGTTAACAACTGAACCTTGCAAAAAGTGGCCTAGATGCAGCAGTGCTGCGTTGGGCTTGAGCAGCTGCCACTTTTTTGTTGATTTTATAGGATATGTGAGCACTTGGCATCCTTCAGAATAGAAACATTTCAGTTTTGAATGTATAGATGCATTTCTGGGCCATAGTAAATGGGTAGTGGAGACTAGGCTCTTTGTCCAGCACTTGTTTTCAGTATCTTGTTATTCCTACATGCCTGTTACATAAACGTAAGCTAGTGGGTATTAGCTGAATAAGACACTGTATCAAACTGTATATCAGCACTGTATTAAACAATGCAAAGACCATTTTGTTTCCCCCCACAAGCAGAAGAGAAAATTGCCTGACATCTAGAAAATGAAAAATAATTTAATAGGTGTTAAACAAATAGGATTGTATAGAAGGTTGCCCTAAACCTACAGAATTGAATAGAGAATAAGTTTTTTACTGTAGGTTTTTGTGACTTGCCTACAGCCTTCTATAGGAAGACTGTAACTTCTAAATTCTATAAATACATATAATTATTGCAAAAAATTCTGTAGGACTTTTCCATGAGGAAATCCAAGAAAGCTTCCAAGTTTGAATGGGTACTGCAAGAAATGCTATACCATGCTCCATTTTAAAATGATGTTTTACAAACCCTAAAATTTTAGAAAACTATTTTGCTGCACAGTAAGAGTTCAGATACTGGGAAGACCATATATATAAAAAAAAAAAATATCTCTTATCTAGGTGGAGAAATTCAATGTAGTTGTTGTGGTTCAGTTTTGTGGAACTAACATTAACTAACCACAAGGTTAATACTTGGGAAGAGCTTCATATTATGGCCGACTTCTGCTTTTAAAAAAAAAAAAAGTTACAGATCTGTGATGTGGCTATTCATCAAATTTTAAAAGTTTTACGTATCCATATAAAGATGACTTTTTTTTTTTTACTTCTCTGGCTCACGGGAGCTTTCGGTTGACCTGCAGAAGCCAATTTAAATTCAAAGGTTCAACTAATTTTGGGACTATTTTCATTAGATCATTCTCCTGTTGAGTTCAGAAAAAAGCCTGTGGAGTCGGACCTGGTAAGTCTATGCCTGGTTTACTGGCATAGGTACGTCTGCATTGATTATTGATAAAGTATTAACTAATTTTATGCAAGAAGCATTTGCACAGCAGTCCTGAATCAGAACTCGCATGAAATCTTCACCTAGAATTGCATCAGCACCTTAAGAGATGCTGTGGATTTGAAGGCACCCATGCAGCACAATGGGAATACCAGCATACCTCAATGACACACTTGCTTAAGCACCACAGCATCAAGGCCTGAAGGCGGGCCAGTCACTTAATCAGAATGTGAATAGAACCAGCAAGGCACCACTTTGTCTGGGGCTGGCTATATATTAGGTATGCTGTACAGAGAATTAAGTTTAACTTGATACTGTAATTTTTTTATCGAATTATTTTACTGCCTAGTGAACAGAAGTCTTCACAGAGCATCCATCTTACCTTACTATTTCCTCTCTCCTCTCTCCCTTTTTTAAAATACATCACTTTCATGTTTTGCATTACAAGTCAACAGATTTTTCTTTTTTCCTACAACATGCTGGGCCTTCTGCATTCATGTTCATCTTACACAGGCTAATCAACGTGAGTTGTGCATTCTTTTCTGAATACTCAACTGGCTCGGATACCATCTGGAAGAGAGCTATGTAAGCTGCAAGTTGTTTCCTCACTCTAGACACAAAGCGGGGGAGAGTCCTCTCTCTCCTTTTTACGATCGCATCAATCCCTTCCCTGCAGATGAACTGCAGGGTGGGCACCTGCAAAACTGTACATGGTTGTCTAGAAGGCACTTTAACAATATGCAGGGCTGGGCAGGAAAAGAATGAGTGAAATTGGTGTTTGTTAGCAGTGCCCAAAAGATAGCCCTGGATCTAGGAATCTGAGTTTGCAAGAGTCTGACCAGTCCTCTGCAGCTGGTCAATAGGAACCAGCAGAAATGTTCCTTTTTCTCATCACATTTTTAACATTTTCTGACCAATGCTATCTCGGCCTCAAGTAACCAAGAGTGCTTCAAAGGCCAGAATCAAAACGCATCAGTTCAAAAAGCAGCAAAACCTGAGCTGTCCAACGGCACTGACTCATGCATACATCCTCCCCTGTCTAGAGCTGCTTCGCTGCCTCGACACAGTGACCAGCTCCAAGCGATCTATGCTCTGTGCTGAATTAGGTCATCTTAACATTTGAATCCCTGGAGTGACTTGAGGCACAGTTGGCTGCTCAACATGGGCAGAACAGGCTAATTTTAGGAGCGGGGGGGGGGGGGCTGCCTGTGAAACACTGCAGCAGTTCACCCAACAGCAGCTTTGCTTTTCCTTTCAAGGTCTTGATTTTTGCCAAATAGACCTTCTGATTAGAGATGTAGTTACAGCAGAGAGAGCACTTTCTAGGATGCCATCATTTCAAACCATGCATTCTGGTGACTTCCTAGCAGGTGCCCCGAATGGATAATCCATCTTTCTTGGGAAGGAGGAGATGTATTTCTCAGCTCTTTAGCAGAGAACTTGATGCCTCCACATGCTTCCAGTGGCTAAACCCTACATTATATTGACTTGTTACGCAAGATGCCTTTCTTACTTCGCCCCACCACGCTTCTTGGAGCCTTTCATCTCTGTTAATGCCACCTCTAGCTCCAAGTGTAGTTGTTTTGCTTCCCAGAAATAAAACCAAATGGGGAGGGAGGGAGGGGGGAGTTGTGATGGTTGTGGTAGGCTCCCAGTTAAGATGATAAGAGCTCAGAATGTGCCCACGAAGGCAGAAATGAGCTGACTGAAACTGTAGGAAGAAAAACTCCCTCGTGTTGTCTTGATCTGGGTCAAGAAGGTCCATGGATCAAGTCCTGAGCCTAATCTTGGACTCGTATCTCAGTGCTATCCTGTTCTGTATACAGGGGATTGGGTGAAATGTATTGAAGATCCTTCTCGGACCCCCTCCAGGCACTGTCAAAGGCTAGTCATCAAATCTCGTGACAGAACTTGAGTGTCCCGTGCATCTCTTACTCTTCTAATTGCTCTACCTACAAGCAGCTTGTCATCCACAAGGAAGCTGTGCATAACAGCTGGCAAGTCAGAGGCCTGTTTTTCTTTCTCATGGCCCAGTTATTAAAAGATAAGGAGGACTTTAGCTGCCAGCCCTCAGTACCATAGCTGGTAGAGCGCATGCTGGTGAACCAAGCAGGTGAACCAACACAAGCTAAAATTAGCGGATCATAAAATGTCATTGTCATCGCCGGTGATTTTAAATGGTGGTAACCTCCTTGCAGATTGAATGCCACCCAGGTCCATGTCTAGTTAGTCCTTATAGAAGTTCAGTCTTCTACTACTGAAAGGTTTGGTGAGCAGGTGGCCACAGATCATGCAGCAGAATCCTTTGGGGAAATGCCATAGAGATCTCATAAAATGGACTTTGTTCTAAACTTGCTCGAGTGACAACAATTGATAAGACACCAGTTCAGCTAGTACGTTTCTAAAGAATCAGGAGACAAACTAACTCAAACACTAAAAGAGGGTAGGAGATGGATCTGTAGCATGTTTAGGATTAGGAGCTGGGATGTTTGGGTTTACCTTGGCTTTACTGACCAACCTCTGCATGCTTCCATTTCCCCGCCTGCCGGACTTGTCTATCATGGGGCAAGTGATTCGAGGGCATCTGGAAAACGCTCTGCATTGTTGTTTTCAGCCTTGATCATCTTGAAATGTCCAGGAAAGCCACATTAAAAATGTATTCTGACCGCCATAATCATCTCTTTTAATGCTACCTTCTAATGCCTGCCTGCACATGAGCTACTTCTGGGAGTAACACTTGCCGTACCGGCTACAGGCATTACGCCCCGGAAATTGATACTAATTCAGGGGAACACCTTGAATACAACTGGTATTATCGCTAGTTCTGCACAACCATCTCTGATTGGCAGAGCCCATAAGACCAGACTTAAACACCAAAGACGCAGTATGCACTCACTCTTTCCCAAAAAGCATCCTGCTGTTTGCCCTTTGTTAGAGAGTTGCTTTTCCTTGATGTGGTGTGTACACATGCACTGACTTCAGTGGCGCAGGTTCAGGCCTCTAGTTTGCAAAGTGTTTAATGTTCCTCTGGGATTGAAAGGTGCTATATAAATAGAAAAATCATAATTTTACTAACCCTGATGCTGTTTGCACAGAGGGTTGTTAGACACAGCCTACAGGATAAATATGATCCCCCCTTCATCATGTATATTGACACACAAAACACATTAAAATAATGATAATCTGTGGGCCCCACTTAAACCTGCTGTGACTTGAGACAATGCCACTGACTTGTACTAAAAGACGGCTGGGGGCTGAATCAACTCCTGCCAGTTTCTGGAAGCTATAGGTGTACATGCTTTAGCTTACTAAAAGAAAATACAGGCGTGCGACAAACATGCCACTGACGGCGAGATAGGAAGAGACGTAGGCCTGCAGAATTCCACCCCGCTTATACTGGTCCATCAACACTCGGCTGGTCAGTGGTGCTGAAATGCCCAGCTTCCACAAACAAAAGTGCTGCATCTCTCCCCATCAAGCTTTCTAAAAATCCTAGTTTAATCCCAGTTAAAACCCCTGACAGTCACGGAGCTGAACATGTTGTATAATATTGAATTCTTACTTGCAGGTAGCACTTTATAGAACACAATACTGAACTCTAGCAGACAAAATAAAATACCAGTTTTTTTCCTTATTCCCCTAATTACTGGTTATCGCAGCTAAATTTTAACAAACATAGTCCGTTTCAAGCATTTGGTATGTGAGCATTTTATTGCTGGTTCCACAATGTTGGAGGTAAGAACAGGAGTAGGGAATATTCCTTTTTTACTTTCTCTTTCTTTAAAAGAGCACAATTGTCGATTTCTTTACTCTTTTGGCAAATAATTAAGGAAAAGTAACTAGAGACTTGTTGAATGACAAAGGACAGTAGCCTAATGACTAAGCTGCCAATAAGGACCTGCATTATTCTTAGTGGAGAAAGCATTTTTTGTCTTGTTTCTTGTCTTTCAAGCATAACAGCCAACATGTTATACTAATGCATCAGAAAAGGCATAGGCAGACAAGGTTCTTTGGGTAAATGTGATATCTTTTATTAGACCAACTAAATAGTTGGAGAACCTTTTGTTTGCAAGCTTTCAGGCACAAACACCCTTCTTCAGGCATAGGTGGAGTCTGCTGGTGTTTTATGTTGTCCTGGACTGGAGACAGAAGTTGCACATAAACTGGTTTAAACCTGTAACAGAAGAGAAGCTCAGTGCACATAAACCTGGTTCAGGCATTTTGAAACTGGTTTAAGATAAACCTGGTTCAATGTAGTATCAGACTTAACTGATTTAGGTCAAACCAGTTTATGAAACTTGTGTCCCAGACCCCTTCCAGTTCAAGTTAAATCTGAGTCTCCCAGCATGCTCTTGCAGCCCTGGCCTGAGCTGTGAGGTCCCTTCCAGCCCTAAACTTCTGTGAATGTGAGTGAGTGCTATCTGATCCAGAGAGCAGGGCTGGCCCTGCCCTCTGATGCCTAGCTGGAGCAGTGAGGGCTGCTCAGTGGGCTCCCCAGGCAAACCCCTGCTGGGGTCTAGGACCAAGGAGGGGAGTTAAACTTCTCTTCCCCTGAGTATGGAGCCGCCTGCCCTGCCTACTTAGTGCTGGCTGTGACTGTGGATTACAAATCCCAGAGACACCTTGAAGCTGGAAAAGGAAGCGATGAGCAACCCTGCAGAGTCCTGTTTGTTGCGAGTCTGGACTGCAAATCCCAGAGATGTGAGGGGCAGCAGAAAGAGGAAGCGAACACACTGCCCATGTTGGCTATGTGCCAGAGGAGCCATCCTCTAGCACCCCCCCAGCTTTTGGCTTGAGCCACTGCAGGCATGTAGCTGCATTTCCTGAATCCAAAGCGACTGTCTGTTCATTTGCTTATTAGTTCAGTCTTTTGCAGTTTAGACTAACCTGCAAAGACTGAGTCAGTTAAGCCTTGGGCTTTTTGATTGTCTGTACTTAGCCCTGGAGAACCTTGTCTGCCTATGTCCTTAAACCGACATGGCTACAACCAACGCTTCAGAAAAGGCATGTACTGTTCTAACACTAATTGGTGTTCTGGAGTCCAGTTTCACTGCAAAAGCCCTATCCTGCAAGATGCTGAGCGCCTTTTTTGAAGTGCTTAGAGCAGCATCTTCTTCCTCTGATTTCAGGATAGGTTTGAGTGTTCAGTGCTTCAGAATCCAAGTTCAAGTTCTCGGTCAAGAGAATGACTGATTGTTACAACAGCGCTTCATCATCGCTTTAAGACAGATAACTATAGCTTTAAAAAGTTTCTCCTACACAGCTGCTGCTTGTGTATTCATTAGTATTAAAATCAGTGAATGTTTTAATTAATGGGAAATAGTTTGGTAATTGCTGATAGTGTGAATACTTCACACAGTAGTTTTACTTCTAGGATAGTGTTTTGCATGGTTCCGATAGCTTAGTTTAATGTACTTTCCATATGCACAACTTCTACTGACTTCTATCCTCTCCCCCTGACCTTTTGCAGTAAAGGCCAAATAACCTTTTCACACTTTTTTCTAAGCGAATCTTTTCTTCTTAAAGGGAGGGCTTATACAGCTCACTGCTTCCTTTCTGGACTTCAGAAGGCCCCCCTCTCTTTCTACTCCCTCTCAAGTTTTAGTTGCTGCTTTTAACTGATCTCAAATATAATTAATAACTAATATAAAGGTCACTCAAGGAGGAAATGGCACATCTTCTAGAAAACAATATGCACTTTCTAAATTTGAACCGCGTAGTTTCCGTTCTTTGATTTAAGTTTAGTTACTTCCTGTGGTTTCCTGTCCTACACTACAGTTGAGTCTTTGGCCTGACTCCAGTATGAATTGCACTCTTTCAATGAAATTAGAAACTGTAGCAATAGAGGGCTTAGCTGGCCTCACTAGTAAACAGCATTTGTACTAAATATCATTCATGGTGTTTGAAGATTGCTTGGTTACTTGGGTGACATGATGTCTGATCACATTTTCAGTGTCTCGCTGCAGCAGGCTTTACCTGTAGGCATGATCTACCTGTACTTTGCATCCGTGAAATGGTTGTTGGAGCTGTAGGGTATGGCTGGTATAGTGAAGGCATACCCAAGCTAGTTCTCCATTAACAATTAGCACAGGTACCAGTAGCAGTGTAACTACAGAAGGCTGCAAAACCTGCCTTACAAGCTAGGTAATTTACTCGCACAGAGCTGTGCATTTCCACAGCTAGACTGCTACCAGTATCTGAACCAGGCAGTTCTGTCTACGCTGCGATCAGTGATTAGGGTAAACTCAGGCTAGACATCAGGAGGCGCTACTTCACGGTCAGGGCGGCTAGGATCTGGAACCAACTTCCAAGGGAAGTGGTGCTGGCTCCTGCCCTGGGGATCTTTAAGACAAGGCTGGACAATCACCTTGCTGGGGTCGTTTGACCCCAGTACTCTTTCCTGCCATGGCAGGGGGTCAGACTCGATGATCTGCTCAGGTCCCTTCCGACCCTACTAACTATGAAATGCCGTGACTGTGGCTGAAACACCCTTTGCCTGTTTAAAGGTCTTCTTTTCCCTCAAAGAAGATACTGCCTCTAACACAGTATCTATCTAAAGGAGGAAAATTTGGCTCAGACTATTTAAGATGACATTTGGGGACTTTATAGGAGATACCTGGGCTCCAGAATCCAAACTGGTCAGATGCTTCCTTTTCCACTTGTCTGCTCCAAACTCACACCATCCATCTCATCAAGGGAACAGTGGAGCTGGGGGGGTTCAGGTGTGCATGGGAAGAAGGGAGGTTAATGTACCCAGAACTGCAGGTGGCATTTGTGGAGAAAGGAGAATTAAGCACTAGAGATTTTCTGTGGAAAGTGTGTGGGGAGGGAGGCAGAAGAATAGTGAGCTGTCCCGAAGGGCCAGGAACCTGAAACCATCTAAGGATTCAGATTTTGCCAGGCAGCTTTTGGGCGAGCAGCAGCAGGTCGTACTCTAAGGCACAAAGAGTAAAAGCCTCTCTGGCATTTTAAACTTTCCCTTTGGTAGGGTCTCCATGGCCCATTCCCCACCCTTTGCACAGCAGCAGTATCTTAGCCAATTAGGTTGATCCAAGGCACAATTATTGCTAATTGAAAATTTTTCCCACCCTGATATCTGCTGGTTTGGCAGCATCGTTCCTGATGACCTTTCACAATGGCACTGCACTTCAGGTCTGCGGGAGCCATGCTATGTGAACTACATATGGCTGGACCTTGGATTTTGGGGTGTGGTTGGGAGAGGCAGAACTTGGCAACGTCTGCGTTCTGCAACGTCGTCATCTAAGAAGCTACTGCAACTCTCCTGCAGGAAATAATTCTGCTGCTGTCATTAGCTGGCTTGGACCTCTGCCCTGCCCATAAGCCATTCACAGGGAGAGAGATTAGCAGGCAAAGGACTGCCATGACAGCAAGGGTGCACCTTACGGGTGCTAGGTACAATCTACCCTTTAAAGACACGATTGCAAAGGGCAGATGCGCTCAGATCTGTGGATCAGCCTGAATGCCCCATACCAGCTCCACTGGGGCCGAACACTGCTGCTCTGAGTTTGTGCTCAGGGAGCCTGGTAACCCAGCACAACCCAAACTCTTGTGGACCAGCTGTTTTGCCAGTTGAAGCTGTGGCTCTCCTAGCAATTGCTCACATTTGGAGTCAGGGGGTGGAGACTGAGGACTGGTGAGAAAAATAGGTCAGTAACTTTTTGGAGTAGCTTATTTACTAGACGAAGCCTAATTGAACACAGACGGGTAATTCAAGTCGGCACTGCTTGAATCCACTGCTTTTCCTCCCAGCCCAACTATCACTGAGGGACGAAGGCTAGTACAGCTTGGCAAGGCTAGCCGCGGTTGGGAAGAGCTGGGCCAGGATTAGGGGGAGTAGAACAGGGCTACAGGACAATGTAAGCATCTGGCCTTTTTATACAAGAGCAAGTGCTTTATCTCCCCTTGCCCCACACTTTGGGCTATAACCCCTTCCATGCAATGGCAGCTTTGGCAATGAGTGACTGCAAGCACCCAGTTAACTTGGGGACGTGCCCCTTTTCTTCCTTCTCTCTTTCAGGACACGTAAGAGCAGTTTTCCCTACTAGCAAAGACCAGCCTGACCAATGGAGCCCCGGATTCCCCACAACATCACGGTGGTTCCCAACTCTGTCATGGTCCAGCCGCTGCTAGATGGTCGGATCCCCTATGGGAGGCTGCAGCACCCGCTCACCATCCTACCAATTGACCAAATGAAGACGATTCACATTGAGAACGACTACACTGACAATCCCACCCTCGCCCAGCTGGCCACACAGAAGCGCCCCCGAGGGCCCCATGAACCCACGCTGATCAGCCAGCACCTGCAGAGGTGCGAGCAGGATGTCACCCACCCCTGGATCTCTTTCAGTGGACGGCCCAGCTCCATCAGTAGCAGCAGCAGCACATCTTCAGACCAGAGGCTCTTGGATCACATGGCGCCAGCTCCTGTGGCAGACCAGTCTTCTCCAAGAGCAGTCCGGATACAGCCCAAGGTGATCAACTGCAAACCCTTGGATCTGAAGGGACCCATGTCTCAGGAACTTGACAAGCACTTTTTACTGTGCGAAGCCTGTGGGAAATGCAAGTGCAAGGAGTGTGCCCTACCCAGGACTCTGCCTTCTTGCTGGGTGTGTAACCAGGAATGCCTCTGCTCCGCACAGAACCTGGTCAATTATTCCACGTGCATGTGTCTGGTGAAGGGTGTCTTCTACCACTGCACCAACGAGGATGACGAGGGCACCTGTGCAGACCACCCTTGCTCCTGCTCCCACTCGAACTGCTGTGCCCGCTGGTCTTTCATGAGTGCCCTCTCTCTGGTCCTGCCCTGCTTGCTCTGCTACCTGCCAGCAACAGGCTGTGTGAAACTCTCCCAGAAATGCTACGACCAAGTGAGTCGGCCGGGATGCAGATGTAAAAACACAAACAGCGTCATTTGCAAGTCGGTGCCGGATGGCAAAACAAGCAGGCCAGAAAAGCCTTTCTGATCACTTGGGAAGCTGGGGAGAGTGGAAGAGACACCAGGGAGTGGGTTTCTTACAACCTGTGTTCTGAGGATAACATCTAGCTTTTTGCCTTCAGAGAAAGCAGAAGTAACTATTTCCACAAACTGAAGCACTTTGGGTTATTCAGGGTTTCGGAACTGGTGAGCTACAGCTTTGACAGATGGGCCAAAGGAGAATTCTTAACGTTTTACAGAGCGAAGGCCGAAAATGTGCACGTGCCATGAAGTACAGCTGCTTGAAAACTTTTTACTGTCTACTTCAGCGTGCTGACTGCTCAGGGTGCCTGCGCACCGCGAGAATCATTAACTGTGAGCTCGACAGGCACATCGGCAGAAGCAATATTCATTCTCATTCACCGAAGGAGATTTGGATTCACAGTACGATGGGTTTTTTTTCCCTTTCAACTCTGAGTTGTTACCAGCAGCTTGTTAAAGGTGAAGGGTTGATGTTTCCCCCTCCCCCGCCCTCCATTTGACACTTAAAAAGGGCCAGTTGAGTCCAAGATAAATGCTTTAGAACAGGTTTTCGTGCCCCTTTTTAAGAATGGGTTTCCAAACTTTTTATTAAAGACCATTAGTATTTCAGTATATTTCTATTCGCACCCTACCTGGCCATGTTCAGGCTGACTCCCGCCCCCCCCCCCCCCCCCCCCCCCCAGCCCCCTCAAAACTGAAATTGGTGCAATGCAACCTCCCCCCCCCCCACAAGTATAGGCACTGCGATAATGTTCTAATGTCAATTCCTCTTGAAATTCAGACTTAATAAGAAAATGAATGTTGGTTTTGCCAGTAAGCCCAACTTTGTAGCCTCAGATGTCATGTTTAGAGGATTTTTTAAAATGTATTTTTATATCCACACAGAAACCTAACACCATTCCTAAGAAGCTTTGCATGAACCTTACTTCCCCAGCTTGAGTTCTTGCTCAGCGAGACTGTCGGCATTTATTAGAGCTTTTCAACTTATCTCTTCTCCCCTCCTCTCTAAAACTAGGAGGGTTTAAAAAACTGAGCACAATATACATATACATATGTTTTTAAAATGATATATTAGTCCAACAGTCTCTCTCTCTCATGGAACAAGCTGTTCAGATCTACTTTTCCGATAAATATTAAGGAAACTATGGTTTGGTGTTTTGTTTATTTGGGTTGGGGGGAGGGGTTGTTGTGGGTTTTTTGGCAGAATAATATCTGCTTGAAGCATTTCCCTCCCCTATTTCTATTGCTGCTGCCCGTTTTTTTTTTTCTCCCCATTATGTACAATAGTGTGGCTTTGTAAATATATAGAGAGGAGGATTTTTTTGTTGGTGGTTTTTTGTTTTTTAATAAAGTCTATTTTAGTGTTAACAAGTTATAGGGGACAAGCTTGGGGAGGGGAGGGGAGGCATATTTATGAAAACTTGCCCGTGGAGTTCAGTAGCTAGATGAAACGGGCTGTGTCTGTGCACTCATAAGGGCCAGCTCCACACTTCCATAAGATGCAGTAACCCCTTTCTCTTGACAACTGCAAGGTGCTAAATGAAATGTGTGTCCTAACATGCAACAAATCAAATGGGTAGAAAGGTACTTGTTGCATGTTGAAAGCCTATCCAGGCCTCAGTTTGGTTGTTTTTCTTTGGTGGGGGTTCCCCTTCCCTTTTTAATTAAAGGAAATGTACTAGGTAGATGCCCAGCAATGACACACACATGCCATCTTTAATTAGATAAGCAATAAGCCCATGTAGCATTTTCCAGGAATCATATTTGCTTGGTTGTTGTCTTACAATTGTCGTGTATAAAGGTTGGGGGGGGCGGGCGGGAAATTGTATTGATTAGAGTTGTTTTGTTTTGTTTTTTACTTAAGAATTCATTTCATAGCAGGTGACTGGTTTTAGTTGAGTTTTAATTATAGATATTTATCGTGCAGGAATCTTTTAAAAGAAAAACCATCGTCCTTTTATATTTATAACACTTTCTGGCTTGTATATGGTAAATCATAGAAAAAAGGGATACTGTATCCATTACCAGTTCCTGATGCCTGTAGCTTACCTTCACCACAATCACATGGGGACAGGGGAAGGAGAAAAGGCTGTATACAGTCTTGCACAAATCTGAGGAAACCATATAAAGGGGGGGAAAAAATCATCCCAAGCTGGTTGAGTATACAGGGCATTGTATTTAAGAAGTCAATAAAATATCATCTTCAAGTATAAATAGGCTTGGAGATGCAGCAACAAGCACAGAGGTGAGCAACAACCCTTTCTTTCTACCTGTGAACATACACAGTGTCCAGATGGTCTCCACCTATACATTTTCCCTTCTATCCCACATCCTCTATTTAGTGCATAATACTGCAAATTTGCAATAGCAGATTCTATTTGTTGGCTGCATATTACTGAAACGTGGTCTCCACTGTGCCAGTCTGTTGGTGTACATACACACAGGTGATTCTGCCCCCCTCTGCTGTCTTCTTACAAAGGTGGCTTCCTTTGGCTTTCATTGTACATGCTTGTAAACACCTATTTCTTTGTAGGTTTCTGTTTTAATATCTAAATCGGGCTGTGATGTACGCAGATCCCACGCTGGAAAACTCTGAAGCGTTAGTGGATATGTCCATGCCGTGGTAAACATAGCAGAATGAATCTCCTTGTGTTCTTCAGGCCCCTGGTGCAGCAGTCGGCTGGCCTGTTTCGCCAGCTCTTTGCCCGAGGCATAGCAACAAAGTTGTTGAGTTTCTTGTGTAGCATTCAAAAGATTCTGGGTTAGACCAGTTGAGAAGAGCCTTGACAACATGACACTATTCCTTTTGATGCCTTTGGCTGCTCTGCTGACTGAGGATATCTTTTGCCAGCCAACAACCTACTTGTTTTCTCCCATTTCTTTTCTTTTTTTCTTTCTCTACCCCACTCACTCTTTAAGGTACTTTGACCTCATGCTGCTCCCGGGATGTACAAAGTGTAAAGAGATAGTGCAAGATGGTGTTAAGTTGGGCCAAAGCTGGAGCCGTGCCTTCCCTGTCATGTAGTGGTAACATACCCCAACATGCTGCACGATCTTTGTAAGCTAAGTCTCCCTCTCCAGCTGGAACACGGCTGCTGGCTGTGCTGCAAGTGAGCCCAGTTTGGTGTGGGGGCTGCTCTCCCGTCGCTCCTGTGCCCTGCCACAGTGCACACTGCTGCTGCCCTAGCACGAGTAGAAGGAATAAGGCCACTGAGATCACTAGCCTGGCTTTGCACATCCCTGAAAGGGGATCCACTTCTTTTTCTGGATCCCCCTCATACCCAGTGCAACAGAAGAAAGCATTCCTCCAGAGGCGTGCAACTCCACTGGCCTGAACAGGGCTGTGAGGGGGAGAGCAGGGGCAGGACTTGGCACAACACTTGCTTTATGGCCTTTCAGAAGCGGCTTCTCATCACTTCTGCAAAAGCAATTTCTCATTTATTTCTTCAGTACAGGCTTATCTACAGGGGAAGGCCAAGGATGGTGGGACCAGAGAATGACTTAATGGTACAGTAGTTACCCTGCACTGACTCTGTGGACGCTCCTCGTGCACGTTAAGTGCAGCATCATCAACTCCACATCCAAGCGACCTTCCATTCAACCCAGATGCAGAGACAGCCCAGGGAGGGGAGTGTAGTGTAGCTACTGTACCATAAAATTAATCCCTGAGCATTTTATCATCTTCTCCTGTAGGCAAGCTCAGGCTCTCTTCTGCACTGGGCATGTGTATGTATGTGTGTGTGTGATATATATTCACACGTGCCCAGTGCAGAAGAGAGCCTGAGCTTGCCTACAGGAGAAGATGATAAAATGCTCAGGGATTAATTTTATGGTACAGTGTATATGTATGGTGTGTGTATATACATGGGTTGTTGTTGTTGTTGTTGTTGTTGTTTTTTCCCTTTCATGCTCTGGAAAGCTGTTTAAGGTTTCCCTCTACCCTTCTCCCCCTGCCCCCATCACACACTGAGAAGTTACCACAGAAGTTTTCCTTTGTATAGAATATTTATTTTGAAGCTCTATTTTAATAGTATTTATTTTAGAAAGTCTACTATTGTAAGAGTTCTTCTGTTTGTGAAGAAAAACAAGTACTGATGAATGTACTGATCTAGAAATATATATAAATATATATATATATATATAAAAAATATATATTGTTAAATATACAAATGGTGGTTGTGGTTTCTTTAAAAGACAGATGCGTGCAATATTTTTAGCAATTATTCCAGAAACAGCTGCTAATTTGCCTCCTAGGCCCCAGCTCACAGGGGTTAAGTACCAGGCTTACTATTTAGACAAGAATTCACTACAGTGGATGATCCTGCTTTCTGGCTGGACACTGTAGCTACAAAAACAGAAAGTTCAAGGAGAGCCCTGGCCTGAAACCATCCAAAGGCTGAAATAAAGCAGAAGCTGCCAAGTTGTTTTTCCTCTAGCAGCTTCTTATTGTTGTTAGCAAACAAATCCACCCCATGCACATACTCTCATTAGATCACTCTGTCAACACAGATCTCGGAAGAGAATGGGAAAGACTACAGCCACTACCATTTTGTGAGCAAGGAGGAGAGTAGAGAATTTGGGATTTACTGGATTAACTTCCTTTCCTCTCCCCCTATTCATTTTGCTTGGCCAAGAACTTGTTCTGCCATGGCTGTTTCTTGCACATAAATGAACCTAAGGCTAAGTCATGTTACTGTCCGGATCACAGTATTATTATTTTTTTAAATTGAAATTGCTTTGTACTTCTAGGCCAAGGAAGCAGTTGCAACTGAAATCAGTGGTTTCAAATTAGGCTTCATCTGTCTAAAACTATTAAAAAGAACCAGGGGTTTATTCTATATATCCAGTCCCTAAATGCCTTCTGCAGGCAAGGACCCTAGTTGTCTCTGGGGATCTTACTACTTAAGCACTGATATGAGAGAGACAAGTAGGAACCACAGTCCATTACCCACCATAAATGTCAAACAACATCTATGGTTTGCATCCCAGGCACTTTACTGATGCTTCAGCAAAGCATCGGTCATGGTGCCTATTAATGGAAATCCTTCCATTGCCATACTGGAGAAACTGGTTCCCAGGAGAGGGATCAAATGCTTTGCTCTGCTCTTTGGGAAGAAATGGCAAAAACAGCCTAACCATGTACAACTGCCACCTTGGGACAGTGCCAATCACAACAGTAGCAGCAGGGATGCAGTCATATTGACGCTTTTACCTTTAATGTTCTGGGTTGATCATACCCCAAGGGGCATTTGGACACTGAAGGCATCGTGCAAGCTAAGGGTAGAGCCATTTGATTTAGGCGATTTTCCTCCTTCGTGGGCATTCACGTTTAAAATATTTGAGTAATGAGAGAGAGCAAATCCTTCTCCTGGGCTGTGCATAAGCCAGAAAGGATTGTTTTCCTTCTTTTAAAAGAAGGATAAAAAGTAACCCCAAAAACAATGTTAGGAACCAAAAAATAAAATTAAAAAATCAAGCTCTTGTTAATCGCAGCTGTATCTTTAGTATAGAAAAGCTGACTCCACTTCTATACTAAGGATACAGCCGCCTGTCTGCACCCTGAGGTGCAGAAAGACTTTGCTGACATGCATGTTGACAGAGTGGCCTCTCTTACCACCCCAGTCTGCTCTCCCGTGCTGTTCTCCTCCTTATTTCAAATGTAGCCTGGGCCTTTGAACCAGAACAATTATGCATTGAGTTGACTTTAAAATGTACAGTCATGACTGACCAGATTAACATGAGCAGACAACTGTGCGACAGAGAGGGAAGTCAGGGAAAAAGCCAGCTGGGCTCTCCCCCCTCGCCTCTTTGCCCCTCCCCCCAACTGTTTTAAAGTTTATTCATCCAAACTTTAATAAAACAATATGTAAGTGGCCCGAGGCAGGTGCAATTTTCATAATTTATGGGTCTCCGAGACAGGAAGAACACTTCAGGTTTTATTGTGTTTTGCCCGATAAATGGCATTCCAATTGTCTGCATGTTATTCTTGCAGGCTCTGCTGTCTGGCAGGAACACAAGGCCTTTCGGAGCCCACCTGTGCCTGCCAGCCTCAGGCAGGGGATAATTATGAATACATCTGTATGTGTTAAGCAGGAGATGATTGAAAAACTCTTCTCATTTCCACATGTCATTAGAAGGCACTTCCTGTATTGACACCTATATTAACACTCAACAGCTACAGGCTTGAAATAAACTCCCCTTCCTCTCCCTTCAGATTCTTGCCCTTTTATAGTCTCCCTTCCCTCTCTACACAGACGGCTGTTTTCCCTTCCCTTTTGCGTGGATCTCTGGATCCCAGTTCCAGCGTACACCAGAATGGCTCTTGCCCCTTTTCACACGCGCATTTATATACACGGGGCTCTGTTGTACAATACACACAGCTGCTTTCAGACTCCACCATCTTTAGCCACCAGTCTGGTCCGACAAACAGCCAAAGTACAGATCATTTACCAGACGGGTGGAAACCCGTGGGGAAGTTGTGCTGCAGTGGTCATGGGACCATAGGGATGTAGGGAGCAGCATATTCTTACCTATCCTGCCGCTGGTCCAACCCTGATCTAGAGCAGTTGCCAGCCGGCTGCGGGTGTTTAGGCGCTTGGCTCTCTTCATGGGTTTTCGAGCGTTATGGAGGATCTGAGTGAGGAACAACGCACGCCGAGAGGCTGTTCTCTGGGGAAAGAGTTGAGCACAGAACGCCATTGCGTTCTAAATTATTGTCTTTGTGTAATCGCTGTGGATTAGCTTGGCAGAAACAGGACCAACAGCACGCAAGCTTCCCACGTGCAGATCTGGCTGTGGCATCAAGCCTGGTCCTGTGTCCCTCTGGCTTAGTCTCAAGCAAAAGTTTGCTCATCGTATGAAATCTATAAGGGAAAATGTATAATCTGGATGGGGGGGTGATTCAGCACACAGTGCCGCACATGTCCTAGAGGTTTCCACAGACATTATGGTTCAATCACAATTATGGCCCTATGCCCAAGAGGGCCCAAATGCCAAGGAAAGGCTCAGCCTGCAGAAATGCCCTGGGGGATACTGTACTGCTCCTGAGAAACCGCCGAAAAGAACTTGCAGTACCTTTGCAAATTCATGGGAAAAAAGTCCTGACTCAAGAGGAGGATATGGTCATGTAGTCTCATGTCAAACATCATAGAGCATACAGCACAGCTGCAAAGGGGAGAGTAATTATTCATTTGCACCTCTGCAGATCTTCAAGAAGGGACGTGTCATTTCCTATGATTTTATTCATATTTTTCGAAGAAAGTAAAAGGAGCAAAAACATTCCTCTGCTAAGTGCAAACATGGGAACTGCTGAGTAAAATAACTAGGTTTTCACCACAGGTTTCCTCACATGAGGTTTTAGATGTGGAAAACAACACTATAAATATCAGAGAAGGCCGTGTGGTCTAGAAGGGAAAGCCTGGGGCCGAGTGGAGCCAGCACTCTCAGCTGCCAGTCTCAACTTTATCACCGACTCACTCCAGGACTCCAGGCAAGCAACACACTGTACCCAAAGTCCCTCCGCTGTACCAAGGAGGATAACACCGGCCTCCCTCCCTCTCTGGGATAACAAGGTTAAAATTGTTCCCATTTGTAAAGCACAATGAAAATGATCAGTGCTGCAAAACAGCCTCTGCAGAGTCAATGAAGAAATCTACAGTTGATGTCTGAATAGCTTACCCCATCAGGACCAGCAGTCCCATCCTGTCATGCAGGCAACTGTGGTTTCACTGAAAAGGAAAGGCTCTTTCCATCCCTACTGCTCCATCAGCCTGACCTTCAGCCATGAGCAGTGATTTTTGGAAGAGGTACGTGCCCCCCATTAACCTCACCTGTGCAGTTCAGAGGCAGCGTGCGCCACCTGGCTCGGACCAGCAGCTCCACCGCAGAAGCAGGATGCTCCCGGGGAACAAAGGCACCGACTTAGGACGTTCCTGACTCCAGCATGAAACTAGTTCCCCACAGAACCACCCCTGGCCAGAAACAAGAGGGATGCACAATGTCCAGCAGTGGACTTGGATTCAGTACAAACTTTTAAGAAAACCATCAATCCCACCTCTTGAATTCAGCCCCTTTTTTAAAAAAACTAAGAGAAGCTTTGACCTTAACAAAAATCTAACTACCTCTCTTTTGCCGGGGGGGGGAAGAAATCTGAGATCTGTCATCTTTCCTCCAAAAGAAAGCCCCACTTCTCCTCCTCCCAGATCAAACACCTCTAGAGCTAAGTGCCCTTGCATGAATGCTGAGCAATGACGACAAGATCAAAATGCGTGTGAGAGACTTTAGGAGATGGATTCAACACTTTGCCCACAGCTGCTTCATCCCAATCTCCCTTCATTGTAACATGACTTAGCCTAGAGTTGTTTTCAGTGCTTTCTTGGGAAAGATGATGAACATGATAAACAATGTCATGAATTCATGAGGCCAGAATGACAACATTACTATACAAATCCCATACAAGGAAAGTCTTGGTACTGCTCAAGACAAAACCACATGCAAAGGAAGGTCTGTATCATTATTTCCATTTTAGAAACAGAGAAACTGAGACACAAACATTTTTTGGAAGACTATTTGTATGGACACTGGCTTTCCTAAAGGCATCATAAGGAGGCACTGTCTGCTTGATAAAGTCTATACCATTTCCTAGATAACCAATATCATATTTAGATTATTAAAAATGGAAGGGATTGTAAAGATCCAATTTGATTTTCAGCATGCACATTGTTTATTCACACCGGCTATTTAGCTCAGTGAAGGAGTTTGTCGACTCCCTACATTGATAAAAAAGATCAAGTCTATATGATCTAATGGCCCCTTCTGTCCTTGGGTCTGGGGTGGGAAATCTATTAATTAAATTTAAACTTGTTATATTTAACATATTTTGGAGAGTGAAATTTGATTAAATCAGGATTCTCAGCAGGACGTAGGAATACAGATCAATTAGAACATTGGGCGTCACTGGAGTAACGTATAACTGTTAAAGCAAGCAAGCTAAGATTTGGGACTTAAGTTGCATATATTTACTTTCACTGTTGCAAATTTTTGCAGCACCTTAAAGAACTTGACCTTTATTTTACACTAGGCTTGATCAAAACTCAGCTGAAAGGGTTTCTCTAGTGGATAATACAAGAACAACTTGCAAACAACTCATGTTGAAAAGGAAAACACAGCTGAATGTTCTCAGCCCAGACAGACTACATAAATCTGAATTTCAGTTAAGCATATTGAGGTCATCTTCATAGTACTTTTAAAATATTAATTTAACATCCACATCCCAAGTGGAAACTAGCCAACAAAATCTTGCTGATACTATGGGGTAGATGTTAGCATGATAATGTTTCCATCAAAATTAGTATCCATTTTTAAGACCTTTTCATGAATAACCAAGGGGACATCAAAAGCTGGATGAATAATGGATTTTGCAACTCAGTTGTGATTCCAAAAAAATAAAGACATGATTTGCTTTGGGGCAAACAAAAAAAAAAGCCCCAAATTTTCTGTGAATCAAGATGTCAAACAAAATTATTTGCGCACATGCACACACACATATATGCACCCAAAATGAAAGGAGTCATTTGGCAGTCTTCCATTTGGTGAGCAATTTCTGCTCTGTTTATATTGAAACTTGATAAGAAATTCAGGGTTAGGTCCTCCTTTGCCTTGGAAAAGTTATTTTAAAGGCTGCACATTGACATTCATATCTTCCTGCTGGTACCGAGAATTTTCTTTCGTTCACCTCTCAAACTTCCAGGTAGCAAACCAAGGACAAGGTCCCCAAAATGAGGGCTGTGTACAGAGCTGTGACACAAGAAGCTTTGAACTAGTTTGGTTTCCGCTTCATAACAGGGAACTGAAGCTGTAGAAACTGGAATTCCTAAGTCACCACCTCCCTTATAAATCATTTCTAGTCAAGCTAGCGAATGCCCAGAGACATGTGGGATGGAGTGACATCTGGGGTGACGAGAGGGTGACTACGCCCCTTGTGTGAGAAGTAGGCTTTACTACTTGCACAATTCAAGGCCAATACATGGTGGCCATGAGAAAAGCCAAGGTTTTCTTTTTTTGGTTTTTTTTTTTTTTTACGAGCCAGACAAATGGTTCAGATAAAGATAAATTGCCTTTGCATTTTGTTTTACTTCCTAATGATGACAACCTCCTGTGCAACACACTGAATCACTCCGCTCTTCCCCTGAGAGTCACAAAACTTTACAGATCTCAGTTAAAGTTGAGAGCAACAGCTTCCACTCCAGGGGCACCTGTGTTTGCATACGAAGAAATGCTTCCTTTTCAGAAGGTACAGGGGAGGAAAAAAGTCAGTCAAGATAAAGTATTTCAAAAGGGAAAATACAGGCCATAAACAGATATCATCTTTGGAGCATCTTTGGCAAATGCTTTTTGCTTTACTGTCATTTACAGATGTCACTGGGGCTGTTGTCCCACGGGGTCAGGTCCCTGCCACTCCTGGGGCTTCAGGGAACCAAATTTGTGGGCAGATGTGCAAATTCCCCAGATTGGAGATGTGCCCTTGAGTCAGGGTGCGGCAGCCTGACACGCACACTGCAGAAATGCCCTGCACTGTGGGAATTCCTGTGGCACACAGTAAGCAGACACCTTCCCATTTAGGGCGTCAGAAGCCGTGACTTTGGTCACAGCAACATTTCTGGGCGCTTGGAGAGCAATAAGGGGGTAGGACATCTTGTTTCCTCGCAACTTGTGCCATAATAAGAATTCCCATGGGGGCACAAGAGCAACGTCTGCTTGTACCCTTGGTTCTCGTGTTTAGTTTTCTGTACTGTTACTTCCATGCGTGGTCTGGGACAAGTGATGATAGAAAAGTTTGTACGCTAAGTATATAAAAGAGCAGAATTACTCTAGGAAGAGACCACAAGTTGCATCACAATGGAAAGGAAGAGTCAAAAATCTACCTTTTTCACTATCATAAATGTTCTGGATACCCTCAGACCCAAGGTTTCAAAGATTAGACTCTTGAGTCTTAGTTTCCTTACTTTCCAGGTGTTCAGCTACACTGTGCCACAGATAAAACCATCTTTTCATAAAGCTACTATATAGTCCTTTTTGCAATATAGCAGGGCCTGATCAATGTGTTCAATGGGCTTTGGATAAGGTCTTTGGTTTGGTTCCCAGTTTCAAGATTACTGAATTTATTTCACATATGTCACTAAGCAATCATCAGCTTGTAATGACCTTTCAGTGACTTCTGACCGGAGCTTCCAGGCACAATAGGTTCTATAATTCATAACTCATGTGCTGAGCCAGCCAGACAGCCAGAATAGTATGTTCACTTTCTCAGTAGCAGAAGATGGACTAGAAAGTGTACTAGGACTCACTTGGATGTTGCCCAGCTCACTTAAAGTAAATTTGCCAAGTCTGTCTCCTCTACTGCACAGTTGTAATGCAATCACTATTTACTTTGGAGGTCATCTACAGGCTCCCCAAGTACAGAGACCCCATAACCAACTGCCAATGCGCTGCCAAGAGTAGCACTGTGAACAATACCAACTTCCCCCTGGTTTTGTCCACCAAACTCTTGGCACAGTGGCTTATCTATTCACTGATAAAGGGTTTCAGTGTAACACCTGACATTTCACATCCAGGTTTTGGAAATGTGTCTTATTCAGATGGGCCTCCACATGCTCCCCCCACCCACCGAACCAGCATGCTCTCCAAATTCCTGGCAGCGCTCACATGAGTGCTGTCCATAAACCAAAAGACTGAGACTTCACACTGAATCTTTTCCATGCACACTGGCCAGTAGCTTTATCATTAGTGGAGTCACTTCTCCATCATGCAGAACAATCTCTCTCATTCACCACAGATTCTTCACTTTGCCTCTAAATAACACAGCATTTCCCATTATTATAATCAGTGCCAGAGAGCTGGGGTGCAGAGCACCACAGGGTGCTGCTGGCACCCCCCCCCAATCCGTGCACAGAACTAGTCCCCTGCCCCAGCTATGCTTATAAATCCAAACAGTCTCCAAGACACCCTTTGCATCCAACTAGAGGTGTTAAACCAGATCCTAATCTGGTATAGCTTCCCTTCAATTAAGCCATGCCAATTTACACCTACTGAAGAGCCAGCCCATTCTGTCAAACTAGAATTCTTAGTTAGAAAGCATCTCACTTACAATAAAAATTAGTTATCCAAGGCATTACCACAGCCTTTGCAGTATCTCCCATCCTGAGCAGAGCACAAACACTGCAGTGAAAGTCAAACGCTGGGGTACAATTAGCACTGATTTTTTTTATGGCATCCACCACATTTAAAATATCAGACAAAAAAATTTTTTTTAAATATTAAGATGATGAAATCAAGTACTGAAAACTAGAGAATGCCAGGTTAGCAGAGAATTAAGATTCATTATAGCTAATCAACAGGACTGAGATCTTTAATTCAACAGTGCAGTTCCTAATGTCGGCAAGTCTTTACTGAGCATGTATGGACCAAGATTGTCAGAGCCTTATTGCTTGGTCAAAGTCTTTCATGGAATGAGAAAACTCAATTTCTCATCATCATCCACTCATACTCTTTTTTCTCCTAAATTTCAAGTCCTTAGTCCAAGCCTGGAGGGACTAGAGCTTCCCAAGAAAAAAGGCTGAATCGCTATACATAAAACAAACACAGATAAGAAAGAAAAACATAGATATCTTTCTGCCTATTCTTGAAAATGGCAGGTCCATTTCAACAGAAAACGTTTAAGATAAATTCAACCCAATGAAGACACCTGACATGGAAAAAAAAGTGTTTGCCAAAACGCAAACAGTTTGGATAACATTTACATCAACCAAGAAAAGCATAGTCTTCTCATAGAAAGTATTCAGCAACATTAACTATAGATGGCACTGCCTAGGTTGCCTATAATACAGAGAAGAATTCACAAAGAACTTGATTTACTGCTAAAAAAAAAAAAAAAAAAAAAAAATCAAACAAAATGGAAGCCCATCATTCTTACTGAATTGGAAGCAGGGAGGGAAAGGGTTCAAGGCAGCTTTGTTTTCTGACTGCTCTTTAGCACTGCAGTTTTCATCCCCATGCTTCTCCCTTTCAAGGTATAAATAGAAATGCATGCATAAAGAAACCCTAATGAATAAATCATAAACCAACTTCCACTGAGCTCTAGGTATATTTGTGATAATGTTATATGATTACATAACTACTTTTTCCTAATCAAAAACATTATATTTTTCTTGCAGCATAGAACTGGGACATTCTGCATCACGTCCCTTGCTTTTAATTCTCCCATTTAAGTGTCCATATCTGTATAGAACAAAAAATACTTCTCATGCACTGTAGTCACAGGCACACAGAGCTGCTCAGTAGTAAAAGGTCAATGGTTAAATTTCATCTTCCCAACAAAGCCCTCTTTGAAATGGGTTCAAAAGATATAAACATCCAGTATTCCTTGTCATAGTGTTTTGTTACAAGGAGTTTGCAATACTGTAGTACCACTGGTCCTGCATTTCATATTGCAACAGCCAAATCCAAAGCCCATGGAAATCAACATAAAAATTTAATTTGATTTAAATAAGCTTTGGATCAGGCCTTTGAGTATTGCCTAGCACATGCCAACTCTGCTTGCATTACAGTCAACAGTAACATGAACATGTTGCATTACAGTCAACAGACATCCATGAACTCCAACAAACACAGGGTTAGGTCAATGCTGAGAGGTCTGAAAATCTCACGATACTTATATGCGAAGGAAAAGCATTACTAGAGCAAGAATAAATGTATATATTTAATTTACAAAGTCTGATAGAGATTTCCATATTTGAAGGAGGAGAATTATTGTTCTGTTTTAACCCCACTATTATTGCTATTCAATTACAAAGACAATAAAAGATCGGTGTCTAGACAATGAATATATTCCTAGACTCAGTTCCAACTGTTGTAAAATGACATATTATGACCCAAATTTTCCAACTAGTGTCCACAGTTCAGAGATTCTGATTTCCCACAACTTCCATAGACTTGAAGAGGTGCAGGTGGCCTCTAAATATCAGAGCATTTGTATTTAGGGACCTTGATATATTTGATACATGCAACAGAGGGGGTTTCTCAAATCCTAAGCCAACATGAAAAGTCTTCAGGATTAAGACCAGTTATTACCCTTCCAGTTTTATAAATTACTTATAAAAACTAGGATAGTGATTTCATTTGCAGCACCAGAAAGTATCATCTATAGACCTGGCTCAATTTAAGAACATGGGCTTAAGAAAGTGAAACTAGTGCAGGGGTCCATCCTAAAGCCATGCTCAACCAATAGCCTGAATGTCACCTTTTCCTGGTACTTTACCTTCCAGCTGATATAAGAATGTGCTTAGAAAGCTGTGTCCAACTGTGAATGGGAAATGGGGAGGTATAACAAGGACAGAGAAGGATCATTGGGGTCCAAGTTAAAAAGACTAAGAAAGACCCCATGCTGCTGGGAAATGACAGAGCTTTGCTTTATATCCCAATGAAGCAAATGGAAAATGCTGGTTAAGATTCCAGCGAGGCAGTAACATATTTGAACAATCCCTTGGCCACCTCCTTTTCAAAAGTAGCTCGGCTGGATGTTGTAAACTGCAAAAGGAAGCCCAGAGTCACAAACAATTGTAGGAACCTGACAACACCAAGTTCCTGTGGATTCCATGGGAAGTGCAGTTTTTAACCACTCCAACCTGTCTGTCTGAGGGGAAGTGGGCAATAAATAGCCGCCTAGTTGTTATCAAGAGGATGCGAGTTATTTATAAAAATTCTTGGGCTTTTTGAACTCTGTTTAAAGAAGCAATATCCTTCTTAGGTAATTAGGGACTAAGATGCTAAAGCAAACAATTACTCAGGCACCGTTGGGAAATTTTTAAGATTCATCAGGTTACAGCAACAGACAAGCAAAGGCTAGAAACCTCTGGTCTGTAGCAGCTGCTGTCTCGTATATAAATCCGTGACCAGTCCCTGGACAACTGAGAACTGGTCTCAGCATACACGTGAACCATCAACCTGCTATTGCCAAATGCATGGCTGCCCCTTAGTTAGTTCATGCAAAATATTTTACTTGTATAGGATGCTTTTCCTTCTCAAAGACTCAATATCCAACATGGTTAACAGTAGCAATCTTGGGGACTGGGTAAGCAGCACACCACTGTGAAGAAGGAATATTTGGCTTAAGGTACCATGTAAAAAACAGACTTACAGACCTGGTTATTGCCAGTAGGTCTTTAATGTCCCCACAGAGCAATGAGTTTTAGGATCCCCTCTCATCCCTTCTATATGCAAGAGGCATTCAAAAAAAAACAGGAAGGCTCTCTGCCGTTTTTACTGGGAGAATAGTAATGTCTGTGTCACACAGAAGCAAAGCCCAAGCCAGGCATCAAGTGCAAAAGTGGAAGAATGCTTTTCAGGAAGATCAGCCCTGCAACGAGGCACATAAGCATTAGAATGAGGAAAACCAAGATCTCCAAATCCCTTAGTTGTTCAGTCCACCCTTTTATAGTGAGTGGGGAACCAAAGCTTGGAGTTTGCACTTTTAAACCCTCAGATGGAAGGCACTATGGGCCCAGATCCTGAGCTATCAGAAACTTAGTGTGGTGCCACTAACCTCAGTGGAGCTGCTCAGCTTTATGCCAGCAGAGGCTCAGCCCAAGTAGTGCGAGGTCATGAAACTGCTGTCAGGCATCGAGAAAACATTTAACCTTGCTCCCGTTCACTGTCCCATGATCAGCGGGTCAGGATGTGGTGCAAGACCAAAACCTAAATGGCTTCCATCGCCTGCTTTTTTTATTTTTAAACGTACAAGGATCAGCCATAAGGCAGACAACAACATTTCTCCTGTGTGGGAGCCACACACAACGATGTCCTGACAAAATGATGGCATGGTCTAAAATACACAAACATGCTCAAAAAGAAGGAAAACCATGAAATTCAGGATAACAAACAACAAAGAGAAACACATACATAGAATCTGTTAGCATTTGTGAGTCACCAAGACCTTCCTGTCTCATCTTATAAATTGTGGGAATCCACACAGTGGTATGTCCTCCCTTTAAACCACCGAGGTGCTATTTTCTTCACATACCAAGCGCCTGGGGTGAAATGCGGGGGAGGGCACCTTTTGCAGGGGGGGGCAGAAAAAAGAGATTTTTTTTTTCCAAAGTGGGAAACCAAATCGGAAGAGCAATTGCTGCAAGGCGCATAAACAGAGGCAACTGCACAAGCCATCTCGATGAGATCATTGACTGTTCTGGCTGAGTACTGTTTTCCAGCAGAGGACTTAACAATGGAATGGATATGAAATGCCAGGAAAACGTTTAGAGTACTTTGGATGCAAATTCTTTGTTAATGTCTATTCTTTACGATTAACAAATGATTACCCCACCAAGGACACCATTTTTGTTTCCTTATTGGTTACGTTACAGAAAATCCCTAGAATGCTTAACAGAACAGCATGACTTTTCTACTCTGGTTAGGTTCCTCTGCCTTGTCCATCATCAACAGGCTAGGAAGCAAAACCCTGCCTCTACATTCCTAGGATGAAATCTTGGCTTCATTGAAGTCAACAGTTTTGTCAGGCTTCAACAGGATCGAAGTTTCCCTCTCACATTTCTGGTGAAGTTTCATAGTTTCTAGGGTCGGAAGGGACCTGGACAGGTCGTCAAGTCTGAACCCCTGCCCTGGGCAGGAACGAGTCCTGGGATCATAATACCCCAGCCAGATATCTATCCAACCTCCTCTTGAAGACCCCCAAGGTAGGGGAGAGCACCACCTCCCTTGGGAGCCCATTCCAGAGCCTGGCAGCCCTAACCATGAAGTAATGCTTCCTGATATCAAGCCTGAACCTGCTCTCAATCAGTCTGTGGCCATTATTCCTTGTTATCCCAGGTGGTGCCTGGGGAAACAGAGCCTCACCTATTTTCCACTGGTCCCCCCTGGTGAGTTTATAGATCAACCAGATCCCCTCTCAGCCTTCTCTTGCGGAGGCTGAATAGATTTAGGCCCTTTAGTCTATTTTCGTAGGGCCTGGCCTGCTGCCCCCTGTTCAGAGTCTCTACAATGCTCCCCCACCATCCCTGTGGGTCCTGTCCTAGCACCCCCGTCTCATTGTAGAGTCGAGAGGCTTGCCTGGTTGGGTGCACAAGAACCTGTGCAAATATTTTCTTCCATGTTGATCCCTTCCCTCCCAGACACATTTTGCTGGCATTTTCAGTTCATTTTGAATATATCGAAATACAGGGAGTGAAATTAAGTTTAAAGAAACCCACAAAGAGACACACTTGTATGTTTTCATGTTAAAGCTTCCCAAAATACAGAACTTCGGATGGTTTCCAGAAAGAAACAATAAATTGTCCAGGTTTGTGCAAAACAAGGTCAACATTTGAGAGTCTGATCCAAGTTTCTAATAAAAACTCTACACCAAGCTTGTTTATATACTTAGATCCTTCAGGGCCAAAGATGAGTGCAGATGAAAACCTCTAAAAATTACACCAAAAGCTAAAAATAATAATGGAGCCAAATATTCGAGCTTCAAGAAAAGAGTTCATAACTCATGAAACTTGGATACTACAAAGATAGGCGTTACAGAAAAAACGAGATTGAATGGAGCCCAAACTCAAACCAGCTTGATCATCACATTAACATCTAATGGGGGAAAAAGGCTGACTCCAAAATCAAACATTTGTGAAGCTGAAAGGATGGTTTCAAAATCTGACTAAGAGATGGTACCCGGATTCAAATCACAGCAGTCTCAGTGTCCTAAGGCAGCAATTTAATAATGTCCCATTGGGAAGGAAACACAGGGCTCCAGTATAAATACAGGGCCAGATGCCAAGTGCTGAGCCAATCTGATGAGAAGGCAACATGAATTGCAGATGGTCAGAATCTATCAGGATTACACAAGAACAGTAGTAAAGGGAAAGGGCTTTTATATAGGGATGTGTGGTACTTTTTCAAACTGAAGGAGGTAGCATGAAGGTGAGGAGAGAGAAATCAGTAGTTGCTGTATTTAATACCATCCCTCCGTTTAAAAATTCCCATTCACCTACCATGCAGTCAGTTAAAAAAAAGAAAAGAAAATGCTTTTCCTGCTGCCTCTGGGTTTCTTGGTTTGCATGCTATGAGTGTTAGAAACAAAATACTGTAATAATCATCATATAAAAAGAAGGGCTCCCCCAAAAATTACATATTCTGGAGGAAATGGAGGAATTGAAAACCCTGAAACACCAACCATAAGTGATATAATGCTATGTTTGCTCTAGCTTGGGGACATGCTTCAGCAGCGCCTTTCAGCACCAATAACGTCTCACTCTCTTTCCACGAGTGGAGCAGTCATCAGAGCACGCAGCACAGCCTAGTGCTCCAGCTCAGATGTCTAGATGAGAGACAGCAGGTTGTAGCAATGACAGGGCCCCTGTTCCTGAATGTGATTCACCCAGCAGCTGCAAGTGCTGGCCAGAAAGAAGATTTGGATTCAACGCTGGCGACACGGGGGCAGCTGGAAAAATCAAGGTCCTGATCCTCCTATGTCTGTTGCTAACATGTGTCATCACTACCTGGCTCCACTGTTCTCTGCTGGTCATTTTCTATGGGCAAGTGCAGCACCAGATGCAAACCAATGGAGAATCAAGGCCAAGGCCAACCTGTGCCCTGCAACTGACTCACTGGATGACCTCTATCAAGTCACCTCACCTCTCTGCTTCAACATCCTCTTTTTAAAATAGGAGTGCTAATACTGATCCATCTCAGGTTCAGCAAAGTTCATATTCATAGAATGCTCCAGCCCCAGGGAAAATGGCAAAAGGTCTTCTCAAGCCTGCCAGCCCATGCGGTTCATGTGGTTATTGCATGCCAATGTCTGTAGCACAGGGGACAGTGATATGACTGGCGACAACTCTCCATCTCCGACTTCTATCAAAGGCTGGTTATTTGAAATTCAGATGTGTTGAATGAAGCAGCTTTTGGCACACACCCCGAGTCGGGCTGAAACTCATACCAGTGGAGCTATTGTGAGATGCCTTTACTGTTCTGCCATCAGGCCCCGGGTTGATCAATGCTAAAAGCATTTTGATGCTATAGCTGCATAAGTATACTAGGCTGGTAATATACTTCCAATATGAACCCAGCTTAGAATAGTAAAAGCATCATTTTCCCAGTACAACAGAACCCATGCACAAGGTTTTCAAGGGTGTTTTTTTTGCTGACCCAACCATGTTTCTCACAGATCCCATTCTTGTCCCTCTATGCCAACAGCCATTCATACTATAAACCCAGCCTGAATAGCAACTCAATCATCTTTTTCCTCCTCCCCCATCTTACCTGCTTCCCTCAGTCTTCTGTTCCATTCACATTAGTTACACAACCTTCCCACATGCCGCTCTATCAAAGGCAACCACAAAGTTATGTTTTCGCTCGATCTGAGCCTTCAAGAGGCCGAGAAGCGATCACATGCCTTCCCTGAAAGAGGCAGCCAGCTCCATAGTGTCCCATGAGATGGAGAAGAGCTCACAAGAATATTTGTAGGTAGGCCTCCAATGCACCTGAAGCAGACTCCACACTCCCTACTCATTCATATGTCCCTTTCAGAGTATAAACAAGTTATTCAAACAGTCTTCAGTGGAGAAGCACTTCAAAAATTACCCGTCTACTTACGAAGCTCATCAGGGTATACTGCACACCACAGAGACTTCTGGTCCTCTTTAATTTCTGTGTTCATGGTTTTCTTTCCATACTCTTACAGATGAGTAAGCAAAATATCGTTTGTGGGTTTTGTTGTTTCAATAAAGCACATAGAAGACTGTTTGAATAGTGCTGTTAAGTGCAGTCTACGAAGTCAACAACCTGTTGTAACCAACAATTTCTGGGCATGATCAGTATTGGGACACAGTGGCTGATGCTTTAAATTAATCCCAGCTGCTATGGCACGCTCAGCAGTATTCGACAGAGACATCTTTGGAGTGGAAGGAGAAAGACTTAACAGGCACCAAAGTCCAAAACAAGTTGTTATCCTGTTTGTAGCTCCTGCTCTTAACACACTCCCTCTGCCTTTGATGTTTCCTTTACTACTATCAGTAGAAATCTTACTTCCAGTCTCCCTATTCTCTTTTGTCACATGTATGGTTTGTGTCCATGTATCCCCCTCGCCCTACTCCAATGCCTTTATTTCAAGTAGTAAGGGAATAATGGTTTACAATATTCTTAACTTTTCCGTTTTCATGCAGCCCGCAAGGTAGTTGTAATCATTCATACTTCTTCTCTTCCTGTTAAAGTGAGGCACTGTACGAGAAGTAACCAGTCAAGGACATATCCTCAAGCAAGACATTCCATATAGTGTTGCAGTTCATATTTCAAGTTCTGCCTGCTCTGGACAAAGAATATTTCCGCAAGCAAAGGGTGGGGGGGGAATTAAAGTGTCAGTGCAAAACTGCATTGTAAGAGGTAAAGTTCTTATATGATTTTGTTCCTCTCATTTTCAAGCATATCTAATAATTTGTTCTATTGCACTTAACATTGACGAAGTGTATTTTGTCTCTGCCTGAAAACCATTTCTGAAATGCTTAGCACATCCCAAATGAAGCAATGATCTTTCTCTCTCTCTTTTTTTTTTTTTTAAAGCAGGCCTCTGAGGACACAACATGTACTTGACACAGTTCACTTTGTCTAACCTCCTTAAAAACATGTTAGACAATGCAATTTTTTTCCAGCATTGAGTCCCACCTGTACTCTACTGCCAGACAATGGGAAAAGCAATCTTAGCCAAAATTAAGGTTAAATATGGTTCCCTGCACACAAGGGTAGGACTGATTTACTTTTTCTTCATGATAAACATAACCATTGCCTCCGTTTCCTCTTGGTGACTGGACAGTCTGGCCCTCCAGCAGGGCCTATCACAGGGGGGCCAGGAGGGCCATTTGGCCCGGGCCTCTCATTCACAGAGGGCCTCAAATTTAGACTTTTGATGTTATCTCCAAATGAGGTTATACATACAGACACAGAGATACACTGACAGGATTGAAAGAAGATGTTCATCATACAACTTTAACCTTGTGACCCATTACCAGGCCACACCACCTGTGGTGCACTATGAATTAATATTTTTTTTTAATATACCAGGAGCCTCAAAAAATGGAAGTGGCCCAGGCCTCTCTCGACCTCTGAGAGGGCCTGTCCTCCAGCTAAGCCAAAAAGCTTCTCCCTTTTTCCCTGCAGCACCTACTCACGGGTCTTTGAACTCCTGCCGTCCATGGTATTCTTCAGTCAACAGCTTCCTAGTCCGTAACACCAGCAATTCCTCAAAACACTACCACTTTCCTCATCCCTGTTTCGATTCTTCTAGAGCTGTACCCAGACTTTTTCAAAGCCCCATCCAGGCACTTTAGATCCAGATCTTTTTAGTCATAAAGGACCATAATTAATGTTTTCTCTCTCTCTCATAGCCCCCATGTTACTGGAAAATGAGGAAGTACTATTATATCCCTGTCCCCTTTCCCAGCACCTACTACCACCCATCTACTGTTACCAGCTCAACTTCTAACACCAAGCAAGAGTCCATGGAAGGAGACATTTTTAATTGCTTTATACCAGAGATAAAATGTGGAGACCCAGCAGCAGAATCCCACAATATTGTTGCAATTACAGAAAAATGAAGAAAGCCTGTTTTGTCTGTGTATGAATTCAGATTCATGTCAAAGCTCATCCAGCTGGAAACATGCAAACGTGTCCTATACTTTGCAGGTTCTTACCATTGTCATATATGCAGCTGATAACCCTATCCTGCTGTGGAATGAAATCCTGTGCAACTTAAAGCAGGCCTATTTGTGCTTTTAGCCTCTCTGACAAGATTTTCCTCATAGCGAAGAACCACATCAGATAAGTCCAGATAATGAAGCATAACGTTGGCTGGTATATGCTTCATGAATAATTGGAAAGCGTGCACACACTTCAAATCTCAGTGCATCTTCCAAATTGACGTACTGAAAGCAGCACTGTGCTATACAGTGCTAAACATGAGCCATCTCTGCTAAGACTTCTAGTTTGTATCATCATTATGCCTGAGGATGGTTTTTGCCATGCATTTCATTCATCCATCTCTGTTCCTCTGTTCATTAGTTTTTCACTGACACGTATTAGAGTGCACATTCACTGCTATACAGATGTACCAAACACCAGAACAGCCTGGAATATCTTCCAGCTGTCCCTTTACAACATTAACCTAATACTACTCTAATTCTTTGGTGCATCTCTACTCAGGATCACATCAGTAGCTGTTCTTCTTGATCCCTATACAATACCACCCACACGTTCCTGAACGATCCACTTCGATTTTTAGCTTCAGCTCCATGGCTTTGCTACTCCACTCCGTGAAGATACCCTGCACTTATCCCTGTAGGTACAAATATGCACAAGATTTTTAGAGTTGGAAATATAAATTCTTCTCTCATCTCCATATCGGGTACTGAGCAGGGAGCCCCAGTAGAGCTCAGTTGCACCTCAGGCAGATAACCTTTAAAGGTGAAGGGATAATCGAGTCTTCCTGGCCCTTTCAATGCTTAGCGAAGGCGTTGGCACCCAAACAAGTTATTATGAGGTAAAACAGGGCAGGGATTTATAGTGTATCAGCTACTCTACAAAAGCAGGCCAATAAAATCAAAATTAACCCATAGTAGCTTTCCATGGGATAAGGGAGTATGAATAGGACAGAGCACCATGTATGTCACCGCTGGAAATAAGTTCAGCCAGCCCGAGACTATCATTTTCGGCAGACAAATGCATGACAAAATTAGGGCTGGGACCACTGAAGACAGCAAGAGAAGATACAGCTAGGTTAGATTTCAAACAAAAATTCCTACTGTAGGAACACTAGATATTTCTGTATTGAATGGTCATGAATTTCTCCATATTATGGGAAGCTGAGATGGTTTGGGCATGTCAGCAGGACCAGTCCCAGATGTCTGCCAATGTAACTATTACTAAACAGGATGCCAGCTGGAGCAGAAGGGCAGACGGACCCAGAGAGGGCTGGCTTGACGAATATGAACAAGATTGTAACCAAGGCCACCCTGACCACCAAGGGAACAGAGATTGCTGCCTGGGGCAGGAAGCTGTATCATCTGCTGTTTAAGAGTCACACTCTCCCCAGCACAGCTGTCATTTGGGTCTGAATACATTAAACCCACCTTAAAAAAAAATAAAGGCTCATCATTGTCATCAAGAGAGTTTCCATTAGGCCAAGTGCTTCACTCATAGGACTTAAGAAAAAAAAGAAAGAAAGAAAGAAAAAAAAAGTCCATCAAACTGCCTGGCATCAGATGCACTGCCACTGCATTAGTGTCAGGAGACCCCCAGTCATTAATCTAAATCCCGTTGCACTGGGTGATGTACAAACACAAAGCAAATATATGTGCCAAAAGGGACTGTTCAGCCAACACCTTGGTTTGGGTGTTGTTAGTTCTTGTTCATTTTCAGATGCCCCAATTTTACTTCAAGTTCTTTGTTTCCTCCTTGTAACATCAAAGCCAACAACTACTTACTCCTCCCTGAATACACTGTAGGCATAGGAAAGGTGGGGATACCAGGGTGCCATAGTAATAAAAATACATGACAAGAACCTGATCAGAACCAAGAAAGTCAACCTCCATTTTGTACCAATGTAAGTGACTGCGTATAATGCCGAGCACTGGTGGTCCAGCCCTGTTGCATTTAATTGGAGATTTTATCTCAGTGGGACAAGTTAAGAAAGCTGAGTTCTCAGGAACATGAAAACTTCCAGGAAGATCAACATTTTACACCCAGGCCACTTGATACAGAACAACTGGGTCTGATTTTAGATATGAAATATACAGTATATACATGCCAGCATGGTAGAGAGAATCTGTAGCAGAAATGAGAATCCAGCCCTCTATCTACACAAATAAACTGTCCAGCTGCTTTAATTGCGTTATACTTGGCAAACGATCAGTGGTCACATGGGCACGGCAGTAGCTTATAAAGATACTATCAGCTTTATGCTGGCTACCAATTATTAGGGAATTTTACTGGAACATCTGCATCTCCCCAGATGCATCAGGGACATATTTCAAATGAAACCAAAGTAGTTTCTTGGGAGGTTCGTATGTAGGACAGGCTGCTCTATTTCGGTATGAATTCATGGCTGCAAACACACCATGTGGCATATCAGGAATATACACGTTTCCCGGGGAAATTGTATGCTGGTGTAACACCATTTTGAGGCCACTTAAGTTACAACAACAGAAAATTTTGCCCAATATTATAAGCAGTTTTCCAACAAGGCAAACATACATGTAAGCACATGCAGCCCCTGCATGCTACAGCATCCGTATTTTGACTGTCAGACCCAGTTCCTCTTAGCTGATATCCCCTAGCCAAAATTCCTGACCACCTTTGAAAGTAACTGGTTGATTAAATGCTCTTTTGCATCATAACTCAGAAAAGACTTAGCACACCCAGTCTGAGGCATTGTAAGTGCTTTTTTAGAGGCAACGGGCCTGCTCACATGTCAAGTTATACACACACTTAAGTGTTTTTCTGGATGAGGTCATAAAAATCTGAGCCAGAACCCATGAAATCCAATGAAAAGCCTCTCCAGTATTCATTAAGGACTATTATGTTAAGATTTCACAGTGGAGGTACTGAGAGGGAAAAAAGGAAGTTTTATGTAAAGTACATTCTATTAAAAAAGCAGTTACATCAAAATAGATGCAATATGTCCAGACAGAAGTGCCGCACACAACTAGGTAGGGCAAGTTTCAAAACAGTTGGCCCAGCTTGCATTGAATTACGTCACTGGGGACATAGAGTCTAGGAGACTTTAATTTGAAAAGCATTACAGCATCCAACAAGACATTTCCAGTTTGCTGGATATCCTCTAGTTTGTTACTCTGTTTCATTATGTAAAACTTTTACCAATAAAGAACAAGTCTCTACAATAATAGAAGTCTGAAAAGGACTAACAGCCAAGTGTACCAGCTCTCCCTCTTCCTGACCGTAGTACTACTGTAACAAAGAATACAATTTGCTTATTTTATAAAAGAAAAATTAAAACAGGACTTTTTACGAAGTGAATTAAATTTGTAGTGTTTGGGTAACCATGATATCTGTGACGAATACTGATGGGCTCTATAAAAATACAAAATAGATAAGTTTTCAGAGATGGCAAAACAGAAATCCAGAGAAGTAATATAACTTGCTTAAAGTCAGGCAGTAAGCTAATGACAAAGCTGAAAACAGTGCCCAGGGGTTCTGGTTCCAAAGCCCCAGCTCCAACATCTAGACAACTCCAAAATACAGAGGAGCTTCACAATCGTTAAAAGACGCTTAACAAATTCTAAACAAATGCGTACAAGTGAAACTCTTTTGAATCCTGAACTGCCTGAAATCTAACAGGCTGATAATAAGGCTGGCTAAATATTAGACTATCAAAACATTATGTAGTGCTTTGCCTTCACCTTCAGTATAAGAAAGCATCCCAAACGGTGTTGTTATACCATACCATTATTGCTCTATACACTTCTGGAGCCTCTCTAGATTTGTATGTCTATCGCCAGAGTACCTGTGCGACAGGCTTCTCACAAATGGCTGTATAATACAAAGGAGAACAAATCCACTCTGGGAAAAGTGGTAGGTATATGCATGATTTGATATGTTGATGCAAAACCAAAATGTAAGGGCGTAAGTGAACAGAAAACACAATAGTGTGAATAAGGAGGGGCCACAGAGTGAATGCGAAGTGTTACAAAACCCAATCCCACTGCTAATGAGAGCAGAGGTAATCCAGAACAGAGGCTTCCTACTAATGATGGATGTGAATTTGTAACTGTGGAGAGCTCCTTGTTCCTTTTTTCTGCCTTCCCAAGCAGCAACAGTGGGAAACTGAGCAGTGAAAGGGGCACAAACTGGCACTGGCAAGTACAGAAAACAGATCATTTCCCTTTCATATACAGCCAACACAGAGCAGAGATTGCAAAGGAATAATCCTGAGCCCTCCTCCACTCCCGACCCTACTTTCCTACATAGCAAGCTTCTCACCTTTATGCAGCTTAATACTTTACTCTTGCAAAAAATTATTCTTTTCTATTTAACTCAGTTGAAATACGACTCCTTTCAAAAGAACACTGGACCCCTCTTCTAGGAAAGCCAGGTTTTTCATAGCACCATTTCTCCCTAAGCAGAGATTCTCCCAGACAAGAAACACAATTAATCCATTTCAAGTCACTGGAAGACTGTGTGACACCTACTCTATTTGAACAAATGCTAGAGCAAGGAAAATTCCCTTAGGCTTAGGTGAAAATTTACACAGACACTGGGTTTTGAACTGCAGTGGATGTAATTCAGTGTGTGGAAAAAACACAGGAAAGAGAAGAAAACAATGCAAAGAAATGACAGCAGGTGAAACACAAGCAAGGGGATGAGTCTGAGCCCAGGAAGAGGTGTTTCTTTTATTGTTGCCATCTTGGCCAACACACTGGGGATTAAACCAAGGCCCTCCTCAGAGCTAAAACCCCAACCTGGACCACTACATTCATAGGCTTCATATGCTCTGCGAGTCAAGCACAGAGACCTGCAAGTACATTTACCAGTGGCATACCCTTGTACAGCTGAGCCCTCCTTGAGGGCATAAACACAATCACTTTGGTCAGCAATTGGGGCCCAAATAGGCGCTCTGCAGCAAAGCCCTTAAAATGCTCTTGTCTTCATTGCCTATTCTTGGCCAGAAAGAAACAGTGGGATGACTGAAGAAGTCATAGCTCAGGTCTCATACTGTGGTTTTGGCTAGCCAGGGTCAAACTATCTGCTGCCAGGCAATTCTGCTCATTTGTCATTGGTTCTCCAGTGCAGAGTTGTTTTAACAGTACACGTGTAGAAGAAGGGAAGTCCCAGAGCTGAACACTCCAGGGGGTCTCGGCCTCTAACTCCTCACTGTCAGAAGTCTGGAGATTACTGAAAAACATGAGTGATGCCTTAACTGGAATTACCTTTAGTGCTTTAATTTGATACCTGTAGTAAGCACCACAGATGTCATTTGGTATTGCACATTTTATGGAAGCAGCTCCTACATGGGTAACATAGAACAAATATGACAGAGGGCTTCCCCTCTTTCTCCCCCCACCTGCCATTTTGTCTTCCCCACTCCCCTGCCCCCTCTGATCATACCATGCCTACCAAGTGCCTAACACAACTTTCTTCCACACGTCTACCAAATCCCTTAGCCTTTGAGCCCCTTCCAAAATGTGCTTCCTGCAGAAACTCAGCTGGATTCCCTCCTAATAATTAACATGTTTGCATAACCAAAACTGGATCCTTCTATTCACTCCCCTTACAAGTATGTTAATTACTGAATAATGAAACAAACCTTTTTGCCCAACTAGGGATGGATCTGCATATGGGGAAGTTCAGGACAGGACAGGAATTCTGAGGTCTTCCTTGCTGCAAAGAAGAAATAGGTCAATGAACCAGCCCACTAATATACAGGCAGGGGACAGATAAAGCAAGCCTCAGTCACAAAGTTGCAGAAGTGTCCAACAAGGTGCTATGGCTACCCAGCTTGTAAAAAAATTGTTTCCTGCTTATTTGGTTTCTTCCCGTCACCCAGCAGACCCCATTGCCGATAATCCTATAAGAAACAAAGGTGAGACGCACCTTGCTTAGATTTCTAGCCCCTCTCTAGTCTGGGATGAAAAGCACTTTAATTTCATGTAGAGGAGACTTTTCCCGTCTGTTATGAGTATTAGCCTTACCAGAAACTACTGTGGTCTTCACTGAGGTTCCAAAACACCTTTTTAAATTATTAGAGCATAATGCTTCTCTTGTTCTTCTCTCAGTCACAGCCAGAGACAACAGTGCTGTCGACAGATACAGTACAAGGCAAGCTGCTTTTATACATTTGCTTATTTTATATTTTATATGAAGCTATAGGAATACACACCTGTTCTTTAAAAGATGGATAGTGACTGCATTGTTGCACAACACGTTCAAGGTTGCCAGACACTTAAGCCAAGGTTTTGAACTTATATGTTATTTCCAGGTTATTGGGAGCTTCTTACATCAAACCCCAGAGACCTGACATCCAAGTAGCTACCTATGGGCTCTTCTGGTCATGTCTGTACTGCACTGACAACCCTCTGGCATTCATGAAACTTCCCGAGGTCTCTGCTGGGATTTACTGACTCAGTGAAAATATCTAGTACAGATTCTACAGGATCTGTCTCTTTTTTGCTTGTTCCAAGGCTCTGAGCAATAGTGGGGAGTGGAGGGATGCAGGATGCCAGATGAGCTGGATAACTTCAGAACATTAATAAGGATAGAAGGGAGTCAGCACATTACTGTGATACACAATACTGCAACCTTGGCTGAGAGCTATAACAAATGATTAGTACCAGCTAGGACATGGATAGCTTCCTTGCACAAGGCATTTCATTTCCCTTGAAAACAAAGAACACTCCTCTACATCAGGTGTCAGGGAATCTTGTTTTCCTTGCCCAGTACAACCACACAACCTTTTTCTTTTACATTTTTGCCTGATGACTTGCATGACAAGCCTAATAAAAGCTTAAACAAATAACCCAAAACACACAGAATGCAAGACTGTTTTACATTAACTTCCAAAGCACTTTGCTGACCATAGGAAGAAATTATAATAAAATATTAGAACAAAAATAAACCACGTATGGAAAGAAAAACAAAATATAAAAAGGCCCTCTTAAAAATGGTTCAGTACTATTGAGCTCATAACAACACACTGAATCATTGTGCAGGGCACTTGCCTGCTCCCAAAGAATACTTAGCTAATGAAGTTTTTCTCTCTTAAAAGACCATATTTTACCAAGCTGCTGCTGCTTCTCACAGGCATTATCAATGTGCAAAAGCCACTTGACTGAAAAAACAAAACAAAAAAACCCCCCAAAAAACAACCCTTAACTAAGTTATCCTTTGAGGGAGAGTTTTTCTGGCACTAGTCACCAATATTTGGAACTGGGTTTCTATGGTTTTATGGGAACCTTTCACTCTAGTCATATTGAAATCCAATCAGCTCCTAAGAGCAGGATAAAAGATTTTGCATTTGCAGACTGAACAAATCCAAAACTAGTGTCCATTGATAGATTCCAAGTCAAGGACGAGCCATCACTGGAAAGGTGTTTGGAGGTATTTTGGAGACTGTCAAGGACAGAGATAGCCCCATGTATTTGGGGATATCAAACCCTTCTCGCTTAAGAAGATACCCTCCAAGATTAAATGGAAGGCAATTTTGGTCCTTGGACATGGTGTAGTGTTGGGAATGGACACTGTAAATTGGAAAGGATGAACTGGGTTTTCTTAAAACTGTGAATTCCATGCTGGAGATGGGATGAACTACCCTGGACAAATGCTGCCAGATGGCTCTATGCTTACAGCACTAGACTGGGGTTTGAGAGACTGGATATCTAACTTCCCCTCCAAAACTCACTTGCTCTGTGACCTTGGGCTAGTCACTTTAAATTCCCCATGCCTTGATTTTCCACCTGTAAGCTGGGGGAAATAGCCTTGCCCCACCCAACATCGCCCAGAAACCCTGGCAATGGAGGCTCCACACATACCTAGACAGCAGAAAATAGTGAAGTGAGCCTCCCCTGCCCGAGTTCAGCTTATTCTTGCTTGCCCCATCCTCCTCTCTTACGGAAAGGAGGAAAGTGCAGCCAGAAGCATAATCACTTAAAATAATTTGTTGAATAACTGCTTGTGTGAAAGCAGCAGCTCACAGCTCCATTCAGGATGGGGGAGCGCAGATGGGCTGAACGGGGTAGACAGAGACCACCCTGTCTAGGATGTCTTCAGATTTACAGTCTGCAAAGAGCATGGTGCGATGCTCCCGAGTTAGCTGGGGTGAAATAATCCTCTTAAAGAAAAACAAAAAAAGTTAAGGCAAGGAAGGGGGATGCAAGAACCACCAACTCTCAACTCAGTGCAAGAGAGGATTTTCTAGAGATTTTTCTTGGCAAGACCTGGTCAATATTTCACTTCCTGGCTGATTGAGGGAAAGCCTCCCCAGGGGGACACTTAAGGCTTCAGGGACTGTGCATCCTATTTCATTTCCTGCCTTCGAGCCTCATGAGACTCCAGCCTTGTCAGCAGAGCACAAAGTTTATTCAGAGAGACACGCTTTAAAAAACTATATTGTAACAAGGAAAACAAATAATTGGAACAGTTTTAAACTCAAATTCCCCCCACCCCAAGCTAATTATAATCTTCCTGAGGGGACTTACAGGCTCTTTGTTGACTCATGCCTCCAACGGAGTTTGGAAGTAAGCAATGAAAATTTAACACCACAATATACATCACAGGCTAGAGATGGATACAGATTCTTATGCAGATGGCAAGAGTCCTTCACAGAGAAGGGAGCAGATTGAAAATGTAACCTTTCAAATTCTGATTGTGCTGCGCAGCTGCCAAAAAGAAATACCAGCAGGAATAGAAAAATGTTTCCACTTATTTTACTAGGGCTTGTGCCATCAGCCCAAAACCTGGAACTGGGGTGGGGAGAAGGGAATTCCTCCTAGAAATAAGAATAGGTGTTTGGACAATTCACTTGCTCATTACATAAACTTTGATTAAAAGCACTTACAGAACTGTTTGCACCCTGACCAGCCTGATGCAGGGCATCCCAATGTCATTACGGCAAATCAGTTTAATATATGGAAAGCGGCCCCCCACTCTGCAATGCATAAATGAAAAACTAAACTTTAAACCACTTCCTCGGCCTAGTAACAATACACAGAGGAATTTCCACAGATCCCGAGGCTGTCATAACTTCCACGTCTAGACTTGGAAAAAGAAATCCCGGGACATTCCTTCGTTGTTCCAGCTCACTCCCTGCTTGATCTATTTTTCTTCAACTGAGTCAATGAAAGGATTCCAATTTCCCCTGGAAAAAAGCCTAAACTGGTAACAAACAGCCAGTTTGCTTTCCTGATTTTAACGGATTGTTTTTGAGCTGAATCAAAACCTGATGTTTTGTTTTGGTCACAGCGATTTAATGCTTAAACAGTACTGTGGCCAGGGAAAACACAAAAGGGGTGAAAGATGCCTTTATGCTCTATCCCTGTCCTATAAACAGAGCATGGCAATGCTTCTTTTTATTTCATTGTGACTCTTTTGGATCTCAAAAGCAGACTGCAAGATTTCCCTCCAACTGTGCTGTGCCTTAATCTGTACCCAATAGCCCTCAGCATACTCTAATTCATGGGCCACATTCGAGCAGCAGAATTCATCTGCTGTCACCTGCTTCTGTTCACATAACAGCGCAACAATCCTAGCTTCCGTGGAGGTATGCTATTCGGAAAGAGTTCAGGCATTTTGACTCCAATAAGCATTTTGTCTACTTTGAAAGTGTTACTTTCTCTCTCCCGTCCAGTGTTTCTCTCTTCCTCGTGCAATTTGCATCATCCTCTCCCCTTGGTTATCTTTCCCTCTTACATGCCTACGCATATCACTTGGCTCTTCTTTTCCTTCCTCCCCTAAGTCTTCCTCCCTCACAGAGAGCTGGTGGCTCCATTGCCACTAGTGTTTGTGTTCAAAGAAGCCAGCTGCCACAGTGGAGACTTACCAGCTGGCTCATCCTCTTTTCCAGCTACTCTTACAGGTCTCCAAGCTCTTCTCTGAAACAACAGATCTGGGAGCCTGTACCAATAAATGAAAAGGAGGCCAGCATCTTCAGGGAGCTGCCTGCTCATATGACTACCTATGGTTTGGGAGCCAGTAGTCTATTGTGTAAGGAGCCCAGTAGTCTATCAGCTGATCAAGGGCTGTTAACGCTGCAGGGACCAGCATGCTGATGGCCAGTGGGTATATTACATCATAATCCCATGCTAGCATGCAGTGCTAGTTTCCTTGAGGCTCCATCTCTCCCATTACTTCTGATACAATCCTGCAAGGAAAAACTCCCAGTTCTTGGACTTCCACAAATGCCATCAACATTGTTCCTATACTCAAAACAATAATATATGGAAGTTCTTAGATAGCCTCTACTTTACTGTAGCAATTTATATACATGCACACCTGCTAGGGAAACCTAGGCAGAGATAGACAGCCAGCTGTTTAACAATATTAAAACACCTAAATCCTATCAAAAGTATAGTTCTATTGATTTCAGTTGGATTTAGGTGCTTATTAACATCTGGCCCCAAGAGACTTCTCCTGGGTTACACAGCTAGGGAGTGTAAGAACTAAGCTTTAATTAGAAACCAGAAAACCCACAAGCCATTGAACCAGAAACCAAACCACAAACTAAATAGCAAAACCAAAAGAATATCTAGTGCCTCCAGTATAAGGAAATGTCTCAACTTCAGTCAGGAAGAAAGAGAGACACGAACCTTGAACTTGAAGAGGAAGGACTGAGTTCCTGTTGTTCAACTGGAGTAATGAATTTCATATACTTCGAGAGAGAGGCCAAGAGAGGAAGTGGGTGTTTTTCATGTAAAAAGTCAGCAGCAACTCAGCGCTGCAGTAGACATTAGTGGCTGCCTTTCTGGGGAAGAAGCCACCATCCAGATAACGCATATACTTATTATAGTTGATTAAAGTTGAACACTGAGAGGCCCTTGCTATTTTGGGTCATTAAAATTCTCATTGCTTTATTCAGAAGCACATTCTTGTTAACTCCAATCTCCTGACGAAAATCCCTATTCATACCTGCCGACGTAATATCCCATTACATTATTAGTAACATGAGATTCTATTCCTCCTGTCCCAAACAGTTGCTGTCCTGCTTTGTGCTGTAGAAAAGCTGCTGTGTACTACTCTAGATATACTTTCCTTGCAGCAGCAGATAGAAGGACACCAGTGTAGCCATCCTGGTGCTATGGATGTTATAAGCCTCAGTTCAGATTTAAAATGTTTTGAGATTCCTGGATAAAAGGTACTATACAAATTGGGAGAGGGAGGGATAATCATAGTCACTGTTAAAACAAACATCCCCCAGCTCCAACTATTACATTCATTTCATCCAGCTGGATTTTACAAATCTGCTGCTGAATAGCGTTAACTTGGGAACTAATAGCAAGAGCCTCCAAAATTGGAGTTTGGCCTAAAGTAGGCAGCTGATCTCTTGGACATTTGGGTCCTGGATCATCCAAGTCTTTAAAGATAGTCTCTGAGACAGGAACCCAGAAGTGATCAGGAAGCAAGTACCAAGGCTTGGAGTGCAGATGTAATGTGTTTTCAGGCACTTGCCCCTTGCTGATACTAAGCAAGTAGCTGGAGTCCCCAGGTAGACCACATGATTGTGTTCTGGAGGAGACCAAGATGTGGGCGACTGTTAGGGAGAACAACGGCAACTTTCTGGCTGGCTATGCAATGTGAAAGCAAGTACAGATTCCTGCTGCAACTCAGCATCCCCCCAAAAAACCAACAAATCAAAGAGGAGCCTGGGCCTGAGAGCTATTGTGAAAAGAGTCTAGAATATGTCCTAAATGCTTGCTCAAGGCTTCTCCTACCAATAGTTTTCACTTGTGTCTTGCCCTCATTGAGCTACAGCCAATTGTCATTTATTCAGCTCCTCATTCAGTTACAGAAAGGGCGAGTGAAGAAAGACTGCAGAATTGGAGGAAAAGAGATGTACAGGCATGTCTATATTGCTAGCTTACTCTGGCAGGTGGCATCCTGAAGCATATCACTACTTTGGGCAGCTCCTATTTTGGTAGCAAGGTTGCTGCATTCACATGGCACTGCAAGTTGTACAATTGGCTCTGACCAGTAAGTTAGCAACATAGATACAAATGCCATGGGTAACACTACAGTTCAAACATCATAGCCTTTCCTCAGGGCTTTTCTGAACTCACTGTTTCAATATGAAAGTAGAGGGGATCCCAGCACATGAATTCCCAATTTCACTCTGATGAAATGCTTCCATTTAGTTTTGCAGCGAGGCCACCAATATTCCCAAGCCCAGGCTGCCACCAGCTGCTGATAAGACCCATGCTGATTTCCTTCTAGTGACAAAATCATCAACCACCCCGGTACCACGGCAGATTAACAAGGGTGGAGGAAATCGCTGGAATCCAAGGGTTGTTAGATGCTTAGTGGAATTTTCTGCTCTATGATTTAGCTGAAGCAGAGACCTCTGTCTCTTTGGTAAAATCTTATCACACAGGAGCTCATTAGCCAGGAATTCTTCGTGCTGTTTATTTTCCATTTGTCCATATGTTCCCCACAAATCCAGCCTCGCCTCCGTTTTAAGTTTATACTTAGAAGCTGTAATTGGAGCAGATGAACAAAGGCTTGAAGGAAGGCAGAAGCAACACAAATGGAAACAAACTTGCCATATGTTTCAGATTCCTTCCTTCCCCAAGAAGTGGGATCCTGTGAAATACTCCAATGTTTTGATCATGTCATTGTGAAATAAGAAATTGCTCCAGGAAAATTCATTCTAAATCACTCAAGAGTGACTGGAAAACAGGTTTCATGGCAGAGTGCAACTGGCTTCACTTTTGATCGGGGCCATAGAAGTGATGGGTTAGAACGGCCAGGTAGCAGTGAAGAGCTGGCGTGTGGTCTTCACACCAGGAGTACGGAGCAGCTACATTGCCTGGTCTACAGAAGCGCTCAGCATGGTAACGTGGCTAATTCAGCCCTGGGACATTTCACAGATGTACGTCAGGGAAGAATCTGGCTTTGCATATCAAGGCCACTAGACCAACACTTACTACTCAGTGTGCACAATGCCTTTGTGAGATGGATAAGAAAGTATGATCTGCTTTGCATGTAAACTGAAGGAGTGAGGTAGCACCTGTCCAGTGCCGTTCGCCGTATTGTTAGCAGAACCAGCATTAGAGCACAGGACTTCTGGATGCCCCTGAGTGTGCTCACTCCTCTACATCGTACTGGCTTCCACATATAAAGCCAAGGAAGGCTCTGTGCCTGTGATACGTCTGTCATCTCCAAAGGCAACAAGGGACAAGGCTTTCAAGAGTGGTCTGTGACTCTGCATGTCCCAGTTTCAAGGCACCTGATTTTGGATACTTTGTGAATGGCTTTCAGAAGTGCTCAAAAGTCACAGCTCCTGGGGGAAATCAGTTGCAGCTGAGAGATCATCAGCACCTCTCAAACTCAGGAGCAAGGTACTTTTGACGCTCAGCCCTGCAACTGATCCACATTGTGTGAATGACAGGAGTAAGACAAAGGTAGCTCTGAGCCATCTTTCCATCTTCCCCAATCCTAAACCAGCCTTGTGTGTAAGTCAGCATCACCTGGGAACTCTTCTTGAATGCAGCAAGCCCTCAGTGGCCCAAGATCATTCCACCAAGATTGCCAGACTGTGATGAACTTGAGTCTCCTGGCAGCCCAGCACACCCACAGTACAATGTGCTGTACTGCCCCACTATTATCCTCAGTTATTGCAACTCTACACCAGTAGGTTAGAAGAATCCTTGCTAGCTCCTTTGTTGTGTAAGAGCAGCATACAGCAGTGAGCAAGAAAGGCCAAGGATCTGCCCCAGTATCGGTCTGGGCATTCAAAAGAGAGAGGCCAAAAGTGGGAGAGCTCCTCTGGAATACTGGACACGTATCCAGAGGTTAAATGTGGAAATACCCCTTTTTTTCTAGCTGAAGACAAATTCTAATTTAATTCCACCACTAACTAGTATAAATGCACCGGAACAGCAGCATGCGGTGTAGCTTACTAAATATGTAATGGTTACCATATTTACTTGTGTGGTCATGTTTTCTATGGGTAGAAATTTGACATATATATTCCCAATGTTCTTGGAAATGCCACGTATCCAACATACTACCCTTCCAGTGCATTACACTGATTTAATATCTGATAGATGGGTCGCACCTCATCCTGGTGAGAGAAACTTGCTCTATCAGTCTAAGAAAACAGGAGCCCTTAACTTGGTCTTAATCCCAGGCCTCAGAGATTCTCTACACACTCAGTTCTCTCCACTTCCACTCCCAACCCTCTTCCTTCCAACTCCTTTCTTAGTGCTTAGAGCAGAGGACTTTCCAGGACATATATTCAAACCCAGTGCTACTCATTAGTTAGGTGGATGCTGCTGATTGATGCAATTGATTTCCTTCGGGCTAAATGTGTTTTCTAGGCAACATCCCCAGCACCCCCTGGCTTACAGAAGAAGAGTCAGTCTTATATTAGGGCCTAGTGTTTGAAATCAGGCAAAAGAAATTCACCCAAATGGCCCTGCCTGTGAAAGAACAGTGGTCAAAGGTACTAGGCTTGGAAAGATCAACTGTGGTCCTTTGTACTAAGGAATTACCTTCTTGCTCATGCGAACAGGGAAAAGGCTACTGTAACCATACTAAGGAGTCATGCTTCCACCTTCTCATTGATCAAGGGGCTGTATCAGGAGCAAAGTTCACTAGCTTCTTATCTAGACAGATACCCTCCTGCATGCTGTTTTCAGACAGGCCTGGAGGGCACACTGCCAACTCAACTATCTTTCACCCGCAGAGGGTGACACTAATTTTATTAAGACTAGGAATTAAAATCAGTTTGGGTTAAAACGGGCAGAAGCTTCTCAGAGAGCATCCTTATTTCAGTTCATGGGTGGTTTATTCTATTATAATTGAGAACAGATTTAAACTCAACCAAAACAAATCAGTCAGAATCTGAAATAGTCCTTTGCCCCAGTTAAATGAAACCAGGATGAGTCTATACGTAGACAAGAACTTATTCTTCTCTTTAGCGACACAGAAATTGCAAACACAATGTGTTTTGGGCCAGCAATTGGATACTATAAGGAGTGGTAAAAAAATGCTAACAATAGTATACAGTTCAAGTGGCACAGGAGCTTCTGGTAGTATGGAGAAGATGGCATTTACATTACGGTTAGCATTTCTCTCTCCTCTTCAGCTTGTAACAGCAGTGATAGACCATAAGATTAATGTGAGGAAAAAACTGCAGCCACAGCAAATAGAAGTGACTCATGCCTGACTGATGTTCTTAACTTCTAAACTGAAATAGTAATTTTCTACTGGACTAGATTACAAATATTTTTCATATTGCTGAGATTGTGGTACAGAACTACTCAGCATGGCCCACTTTCAGGGCTCCAGAGATCATCTGTGTTTCATAAATGAATACACCCAGCAACCAGGTTAATCCAAATTCTACCTCAACAATGCATCAGAAAACACAAGCTAGAAAAAAAAACGGGGAAAACAAAAAAGCCCCGACAAAACCCTACGGGGAGATTTCAAAAGCAACAGAATCATCCAAACCACCAAACAACTGCAGGCTTATAGAAATCATCTGAATGTATGAAATTAATTAAAGGGAAAGACTAAAAGCAGACTAAATACTGGAAATCAGGAACTGGAGCCCAACTCACATCATGATCGGAAAGGGAACTTCCCAATTTGATTGCAGAAAGCAATTTACTTCAATTAGTAGGGACATAAACAGAGTGATTGCTTAATAGAAGTATTGCATTTTCAAAAAAAAAAAAAAAGAGCTGCCTTAATTGCATCCCTTCACTTGGTGTTTGCAGAACTTTAAAATATACTTCTGTGTGAGGAAAGTAGGATTAACCGTTTGATTGTCACTCACAGCAAAGTGGCATGAGCATAGCATGACACCTGCACAGTCATTTGGATCATGTGATCTGTTTTACAAAATGAAGCATGGAAATAAGGGGTTAGGAAAGAGCCATCAGAAAGAACTGTGTACCCTTAAACTGTACAACGCAATCCATCAGATACTGTCAGCTGTTCATGATCTCTGTTTAAAATATGTATGAGGTAATTCACAGTAAATTCAGGAAGTTTGGGCCTATAAAATGCTCTTTCCTCTAGATTTCCAGCTGGAGAGTGTTTGGGTAATGGATCATGCTTGTGTGATAAAGCACTTGCTGCAAAACAGGCAACAATAGAGCAGCCAAAAACAGTCAGTTTATGCTGCCTGCCTCATGCACCCTCACGTCCACTTCACTTTTCTTTTTGCCAATTTCCATCTCTGGAGTTTGTACCAGAAGGTTTTTGGAACCCACTCCAGCTTCTCAGATTTACAAACTCAAAAGGCAGTGACATGGTCCCAGTGATTTAGGAGCTTTGTCCCAAACAAACTGTAATCAGGAGGGGAAAAATCACAGTGAAATGAACACAAGCACAAAAAAGAGTACACATTATAGTAAAAAAACAGTGCGAACAACTTACCAAAAGCAGGCAAAGCAAGAGTCAGAGCCAAAAGGGGAAGGTCTTTGCTACAATCTTTTTTTAAGGTAAACTATAGTTCTTCCCTGAAAAGTGGGTCTTCTTACAGTGACACAAGAGTCTCAAGTTTGTCTCTTACTACCCCCATACCTAGCGTACTCAACTTGTCATTAACTATCAGCCAAGCAAACCCCTTCTAGCAAACCAAGCTAGGATTTGGGCTCCTCTTTCTGCATCTCCAAGAAAAGGAAAAAAAAAAAGCCTTCTCAGTGACTTCGTCAAATGAAGCTCCCACCTGCACCTGTGCAGCCAAGCTGGGGGTTTAGGCAGATGTAACCAATGACTTGATTCGGAGAGGTTGGAGACAAGGGACCTGCATAAGTGAGGGTCTAATTTGGCTAATGTAAGAAAAGAACCCAGCATAATTTTCAGATCCCACAGGGAGGCTATAAGGTTCTTGACTGAAAAGGATGAGGACCCTCCTTGTGCCAGGCCTCCACTTCTTTGGAATGAACCCAGTGAAGTCAATAGCGGGAGGAATTTTATCTATTTATTATTGAAGTCTCAGTTTCGCCTCTCTCAGTTCTGTCAAGCTTTTCTCTCCTCTTCCCCCAGGCCCCTGCCCCTGTTTTCTGTCCAAAGGCTCAGGCTCCTCACCAAATTCCACAAACAAGAGGCAGTATCAAAACCCTGTCTGTCAGCGCGGAGCAGCTGCACAGATCCACGGCCCTGCTGATCCAGCTGCAGAAGGCAACCCATGTCAGAGACTGCGGGGAGAGGAAGGTGGTTTCCCCTGGTCTCCTCTCTCAGTTTCCAGTGAGATTTTTCTCCGTTGTGCTATGGCAACTGGACAAGTCACTTAGGGTAAAATCCAATAAAGGACTTAAGTGTATGCAGTAGACCTTAGGCAGAACGTAAGTACTTAAATCCCAAACTGCAATCCTGAAAAATCCCCCTCAGCTGCCACCTAATCCTGGACTCCACAGCCCCAGCACCTTTGGACCCTAAAGCTTCCCTGGTGCCTAACATCCCGCTTCTTGGCATGCTCAGAAGCATCTGGGAGTCACAGGCTATGCGCTGTAGAGCCCTCTTGCCCCTGAGGGATAGCCAAACTAGGTGCTCATCTGCCTTGGTCCATGGAGGAACTCCATCTAGAGGCCTGCTCACAGCCCAGCTAATGCACAGGGAAAGGACTGGCCTCCACGCAAAAGGGAGGGGGCAGGGAGCTGCTTTCTTCTAAACTATGAGTGAAGCCATCAGTATTCCCTTTCATTTACAGTCACCTAGTGGTTAGAGCACTTGCTGCACATGTCAGAGACTGCCATTCGGTTCTTTCTGCTGTTTGGGGGAGATGTGAATCCGCAGGTTTCCATGCCACGGTCACTGGATGAAATATGCAGCCTGGAACCCGGGCCTCCCTCTAAGAGGTGTAAAGAGCACCACAATAGCCTGTGCCCTGGTGGGTAGAGCATTCACCAGGGAGATGGGTTAAACATCAGCATCAAGACAGAGGAGCACAGGTTAGGGAGCTCGGCACCTACATTTTTGTAGTTAAAAGTGATGCTTGTTAACTTAGAAATGTAGATGTTGCCCCAAGGTTTCTAGCAAGCGGCCAAAGCAGCTTTTGCAGTCTAGTGTTCAGGCACCCTGCCCTATTGAAAGCCCAGCTATAAACCACTGACTGGAAGGAAATCAACCAGCAGGTGGTCCTGGAAGCTCTTGGATGCTATTACACATAATAGTAATAGTTACACAGAGCTCTGTCCACTTGCTCATAAAAATTGTTAAGAGTCCAGCTCGCCACTAACAGTTGAACTACTAAGCAACTATAAAAAGCTGACTTACTGGTTCCATTCACAACTTTTTTCCCTAGCGGTGCTCCTGGACGTCTTGGAGAGTTGGGCCTCAGTATATCCTGGTAGGTACCATTTCTAGCATAAGCCATCAGGGAAAGGCTCAAGACAACATACCAAAGAAAATGAGGGCATGACATCACTCATTCTAATCCATAGCTACCAGTTCAAACCACATTCAACCCTGGTCCAAGCCACAGACCAGCTTGGCAATACCACTGTCCTCTTATTGTTACATAAACGTTTCAGTGAAATACATTCAAAATCATCTTGAACAAATTTTAAAGGCCAACAAAAAATGACGTTAACACCAGGCCAGTTGTTTGGGCTGGTGATGCTGTGTTGGAGTAGAAGGACTGGTCAGCACAGAGATTTCATAGACATTAGGGCTGGAAGGGACCTCGGGAGATCATCGAGTCCAGCCCCCTGCCCAAAGGGCAGGAAGTCAGCTGGGGTCATAGGATGCTGAGATATTCATATGGAAGCCAGAGGCCACTGATGCAGAGCTCACTAGGCTCCACAGCTTGTGGACTGCAACCATGACGTGGTAGGGAGACTTGTGTGAGACCAATGACCTTGAGAGCAATGCTGTCTGGAGTTTTGCATTCCTGTAGGGTCACCCATGGCAGCAAACTCAAGAGCGAAGTTCCCAGACTAATAGTGATCCAAAAATAAAAATAAAATTTCTCAGAGGCGGAGCAGGCAGATGAAGAATGCTTCACAGTGGCTGCCAGGGCACTGAAGGCTACAGCAAAATAGAAGGATGAAGGCTACGGCAAAATAGGAACCTCCCTCCAATCTTCTAGGTTTTCCTTGCCATTGGATTAAGGTCTTCTTCCCACAAAGCACAGTGTTGTTGCTGATGTGCAAAAGCATCCCCATGTTACAAGAAGACATGTCCTCTTGTTTTCATACTGAGGGACTGCCAACAATGATGACAGCTTTCCAGTTTCCTGGGAGCACTGGAGAGGCTTCACACCCACTCGCAGGCAGAGCCTCGAAGTGGTGAGCTGACTCGGCAGAACCCAGCTATAGTCAGCAAGGTCTTCACAGGCGGGAGGGTTTCTCACAACATGAGCAAGATAGAAAACAGAAGATACCAGAGACTGGGGCTCATTCTAGTTGGCTGACCACACTAAGCACAGTATCCTGGCTGCAATATGCATAGAAACCTTTTTTTCCTATACTGTTTGCAACATTATAGGACTCTTGTCTGCCTGCTATCCCCCCAAACATGAACAACTCCTTTCCTTCAGAGGCTACCAGAACTTGCAGGGCCAAACTAGCAGGGTCAGCTCATGCTTGGTCATCTTGCAGCTTAGTGCTAAATGCATAACTCAGCTAGGAGTGGGGCTTATACTGCTGTCATGCCCTCCACACTGCTTCCAGTGGCAGAGCACAGGTGCCAATTACTGCCAGTTTTACCAGCTGCAAACACGAGAGTCATGCTCAAGCACTTGCTGACAATCAGTGAAATTTCTAATCAGGCTAGAACCATTCATCTTCCCCATCCACTGCTTCAGGTGACAGAACCAGACTCCCTGAAACCAGAGGCGAGTATTAAAAAGATTGATAGTATTTTAGCATGTAAAAAGTTGATATCCTTGGCTAAATGTTCCCACAAAGGGCATTACCCTGTTCCATTAATAACGGCAAGTCAATCAAATCAAATACAATCAAAGTATGATTATTTCAAATGCTCAGAAGACACCCAACTTGATGACTAGACCTATGATTACAAAGTCCTTTTATTTTCTGTATCATCTCCTGTGCAAACCCTGCAGAGTTTAATCTGCTCTACTTACTGAAGCAAAATATTAGATAAAAGGAGAGAAGAACTAAATATAAGATCCTATTCTACCAGAGGCATCTAAGGGTTTCCCTTAGATACCTGTCTGTTGGGCTTTCCTCCTGACCACAGCTCCATTATCAACAAAATGAGGCCCAACCACTTGCTCCCACTGAGTCCAATGGAAACCAGCAATTAGAACAGAAGATGACCCTGAGCCAGCCTGAGACGTACTAAGACACTGTGACCTGGGAATCAGCAGATGGGACTGCTGCCCCACATTTAAGGGAGCTGTAAGAAACTGTCCAAAAGAAAGGCAAATGCAAGCCAGCCTAGGAATCTGAATGCTCTAGGCAGGGACACACTTCCACCAGGTACTATTCAGGAAAAGGGCATAAAAGTGGAAGAAACACAGCTTGGATAGAGGAGAGTAAAAGCCTATGAAAAAGGACAGAGAAAGAAGCCTAGACCCAGCCTAAATAACAGAGGAGTTAAACCTAAAGGCTGAGCGTTTGAGTGAGAATGCAGGCAGAAAAGGGTTTGAATTCCCTCTGCTGTCAAGGAGCGGGTACATAAACAGATTGCATCAAAAGCACCTGACTTCAACACCAGCTTCTCCTAATAGGAGTGACCTCCAAGACCCTGAATTTTAGCTAGGGAACCTAAGGGGGCATTACTGAGTATGGATTTCAGACAATACAGAGTTCTAACAACAAACAAGGAACTTCCCCTAAACGGTGTCTCATGCACAAGTCACAAGCGTTTAATGGGGATTTCAGCTTCCAGAGTCCCCATGACAAATAGCAGCAGCACATTCATTAGTATTTGTTAGTTGTGTTGTTGCAGCACCCAGGAGCCCCAGTCCTGGACCAGAACCCCTCTGTTCCAGGAGCTGCTCATTTCTGTCCCCAGAAGTGGTTAAAGGGAGAAATGACCATCTCCATCTTTAAACATCATAGGCCATGCTTTCATCCTACATCCACCTGCTCCTCTAGCTGGCATTCTCAAGAAAGGTAAATAGGGCTAGTTACCCTGTCTGCACAGGCCAGTGAATCAGGATGTGGAACAATTTCACTTGTTTACATCAGTGATTTTCAGTCAAGGTTCCCTGGCACCCTCAGGTGCCTTGGGATCCTTTGAAAGGTGCCGTGGAGTGCCGTGCAATGTTAGCACTGTTAGGTATGCAAACACAAATCAGAAGATAAAGCCAGAGATTTTGAATGGGAATCCATAGCGTTAAAAATATTCTGACTTCTTGTGGGCTTTCTGAGTTTCTGCATCAGAAGAATTGCTCTAGTATTTTTCTAAAATTAAAAAATGAGAAAAAACTAAAAGCTGGCATTTTCCAAGCGGGGACTCAAGCCAAACGAGGGGCAGCCTTGAGTCTCAAAAAGGCTGAGAACCACTGGCTTATGCAAACCATGGTCCTGCATCAAACTATATTCCTACCTTTTGGGAGGAGGTTAGTGTCAATGTCTTCTTGCAGTCCATGTGCTCAGGTACTTGCATGACCACACTTGGATGACAAGTGGGAGAGGCCCATATGGTCATCATTACACCCTTAAGAGCAGGGGTACCCAACCAGCAGCACAGGTGCCACAAGCGACATGGGCACCTTCTGCAGGGCATGCAGCAGATCAGAGAGAGGACAGGCAGCACAGTGGCAGATAGGACAGGCAGCAGAAAGTAAAGCAGGAAATTGGGCAGGGAGCAGAAACAGAGCAGCAGATCAAACAGGGAGCACGGGGCAGGGAGCAAAAAGCAGAGCTGCATCTTCATCAGGGAGCATGGGGCATGGGGCAGAGCAGAAGATGGGGCAGGGAGCACAAAGTAGGAAACAGGAAGAAGAGCAGCAGATGAGACAGACAAAGGGGATCGGAGCAGGACTTAGGAAGGGTGCAGGGCCAATTTGTAGCACACTGGCCCAAAGGGTTTCCCCCCTGCTCTAGAAGTGGACAGGGGCATAAAGCAAGATAGATCCCAAGAACACAGGACTGAGAAGAGTTACCCAGGGCCTTTAATCCAGTCTCTTGTATTCACAGGTAACTACATTTTAAAAGGGCCCACAGGAACCTCTACTCTCCCACACCACAGCCACAGGGCAGCCTAAGAAACCCCCCTGCAATGCACCACAGGTAAAGAACTAAAGAGCAGGAAGGGGAACAGTACTGCCAATGCCCTGTTGCCAATGCAGCAACAGGAAATTAGTTAGGTTAAAATATGCTCAGGCAAAGGCAAAGTAGTACAACAGGGAGCACTGGGGCAAAGCGCTCACAGCCTCCGACAGGAACAAGACCTGGTCCCAAGTGATTAAATGTAAACATATCATTAGAGGAGCTAGTCCTTTATAACTCCTTGCCTCAGACTGGCCCAGGGCAGTGGCTGCTGCTGAGTTTGTTTGCACAGATTGCTCCAGCTCAGCTGATCTCTAGCACTGGTAAAGTAGGCAGCCTGCATGCTGCTGTGGGGTCTGTGTGGGATACAGGAAGGCCTGGGGGACTGGCTACTTGCTGTTTGTTATGGGGTGAAAAGGAAGCTCTAAGTGGTCTTCTGTCCTCTATTAACAGCAGGATGGAGTCAGGATGGAGCCAGCAGGCTGCAAAGTCAGCCTTGTTTTTTAAACACACATGGCAGGGCCAAGCCTTTTAACCCTCCAATACCCCTTGGTTCCTTGAATAAGAAAACAGTAGCCTTTGGTCTAGAAGCTCAACAGCTGGGTGTAACTCAGGGCATTTCTCTGCTAGTACAGAAACAAACAAGAGATAAGATTATAATGCGATAGAAGGAGCCACCCTTGCATTGGGGGGTTATTAAAGGCAGGCAGTCTGGACTGTATGTCATGCTGTGTACTCTGATCTCTTCTCATACTGGACAATTATCTCAGAAACAAAGCCACACAAGACCGTAATCTCATGACAGGGTCAATCATGCATCCGACTGTCAGGAGAGCATGCTATGCTCTATAATAGCATTTCTCTGGTTTCAGATCACCAGTGCTTTGCGCCAAGTACATGGATGAAAGCACAGCAGTGAGCCACGATGTTTCTTCTACCACATCAGTTTTACCTTCAGGGAAAAGGGCATGGTTTGGGTTGTACAAGTCATTGGGCTCAGGAGAGGCAGCCAGGTTCTGCAGGTCAGGAGAGATGATATTGTCTCCCCGCCTGGCACCGACTCACTGGGCAAACTTCATTGCTTTGTGCTTTGGCATCTTCAGCTGTGGAGTGGAAATAATTCAGTTGACCCACTTGATTAACGGTGTAGTATCAAGAAGCAGACTCACTCTGCCTAATTTGGAAAGCCTGAGTAGGCACAGCTCCTAGAGCATCACATAACCAGCTCAGCTCAGGCACAGAGTCCACGGTGAGAAGAGGAACCAGGAGAGAGAGAGAGTGAGGGATAGAAATTCCAACCATGATGCATGAGCAGTCTGAGAGTTGGTGTTTCCTGGCCAAAAGTCATATGGCCTGCCCTCACTCTCTTCCAGGGCAAGAAGCAACATCCCTCCAGCCGCAACACATGGTTAGGATGCAATTTTGCACTTCAGCATTAACAAACCATTCTTGTCTTCAGGATGGCAGCAACCAAGGGACTGGCAGTCACAGGGTAGGACTATGTCTTGCCTGCGCAACTTTTGTCAGCTCCTAGCTGCTGTTGTTGCTGTGAGAGCACTGGGATGCTTCCATGAACAATGCACTCTCTCATTGCAAGGGTTTCTCCCAGCTGAAGACCTGGCACACGGGGGTAGAGCTTTGGGCTTACAGCTGCCAACATGGCCGTGTTGCTGGAGCGCATGTTCATGGGCTTTTGCTGGCAGCATTTGATCAGACAGGGCAGGTGTCACCTGGGTGGTGGCTGTACTCAGGTTGTAGAAAGGCTGGATTTTGTCAACATACATCAAAATGTGTGCATGGAGGTTACGGACCAGCGGCAACAGGTGAATTCTGTTGACAAGCAGTGCGAGCCAGGGCTTGGGCAACTCCCGTTCCACTCAAAGGCAGCAAGCAGCACACTGGTCACGTGTCTAACTTGGACGGACTGGTCAGCAGATGGGAGTTTAGCTGACTCCACGCCAAGAGATCTCTGCTTCTCTCATTAGCGGGGATTCTCAGCCTGATACTAAAGGGTAATATTATACTTTCCTGAGCTAAAAACCTGCAGATACAGATGGGAAGCCCACCAGGCCGTGAGCGCAGCTTCCCAGACATAGATATAGTTCCCCGATTCCTGTCAGGTGGATCCTTGTCAGGGTCTGGGCCCTCCACAGTAACGGCTGCCCCATCCACATCCTTGGCTCCCTCTAATGCCACGCTGCTGCTGCCTGCTTTTCCTGCTCCTCATTATACAAGGAGGTGCCAAGTGCAGTGCTCATTAAAATAGTTCCAAGAAATAGTCGATTTTACCCAGGCCCTGAAGAGTGCATACTGCACATGGCAGCAGTTCCCTCAGGCCCCAGCTCCCAGGCCTGGACATTGCCATGCAACCAGGGAGAACAAGACACCTCTGGGCTCCCCAGCCACCCCGTGCTCATGAGTGCACAGGGGAGAAAGGGAGCATTGGCCTGCTGCTCTGAGCACATCACGAGCCTCTTCACCCACCAGCCCAGGCTATTACCCGAGTCCAGAAAGGCTCAATCCTCAATTTTTTGCTGACACAGCTTTCACTGGCTTCAGGGAAAGCAGAGCGTTTTTAGCCCTCATTGCACATTTCCATGGAGAATTAACAGCCCCTATAAGCAAAGGCCTGCACTGCTTGGTGAGCTGAGGAAGTCCAGCAAAGCAGGGAACAGCACCAAAGCATACAGGACTGGAGCATAGCTTTTGTTTTGCTTTTCTGGCTGCTTCTCATGCTATTAGCATTAGGAAATGATTAACTTTATCACAAAAGCAGCCTGTCTCTCCTAGACATTTCAGAAACATGGTAAGTTTCCTGCTTGCCAGGGAGATACACAGTACCTGCGGATCCCACGGCTGGCTCCTTTCTGGCACTGGATTCTTTAGTGCTGGCAGAGGACTGTTATTATTTTTGTTTCTTTGACATCTGCAACAGGAAAGGCGGCTTTTTGTTATTATTCCTTTTAAGCACACAAGCTGAGCCAATCTCTCTAGTGAGGATTTTGCACTCGTGACCAAGGTGCTCAAAGATCAAGGGCCTGATCCAAAGAGATGACTGATTTCAGTGAGCCCAATCCTGCATCTCTGCCTTTTGTAGGAACTGCAGATTTTTAGCCCCATTCAGGATCAGCCCAAAAAATTAACGTTTTCGAACAAGTGATTACATACGTTATTCTGAGTGGACTGGATTTCCCATGGTGATGATTCTAATATTATGTCTGAAGGAGTACACAGTACCTTGCAGACATCACAGTCCTGCTCACAACCAACAGGCAAATTATTCAGTGTGTGACGTTATCAAACCATCTGAGAATAGTTTGGGAGTGGGGTGTGGGGTAAGAGGCTGAGGGGAGATGCAACTTTGCAGGGGAAAGACATTGGCAAAGCTGCTTTGATGAAAAGAAGCAGCAGAGTCCAAAAGGTTGCAACCTCTTGCCTATTGAATATGGTACATTTTAATCCAGCAGTGGGCAGGTATGGGAGTGGGATCAGAGAATGGCTAAGGCGGGGAAGGCCGAATGGAAGAAGGGAAAGCATTTGAAAGAATAAGTCACTAGCAGCATAAGAGGAAGGGACTATTCCAAACATGGTGGCATGAGGAAGAGAGACGAGCAAGACTTAAGTACAGAAACTAAACAATGCTGAGCTTATTAAGGCATTGGGGGGTGGGTACTGTTTCTTTCTCAGCCTCTTTAAGGCAAATCCTATGTTCCACCGCAGATTTTTTTCCCCTCTGACATAGAGGTGCAAAAAGGCAGACAGGAAAGCCCAGGAAATACACAGCTTTCCCTATGACATCATTTTGCCCAGGGCCACAAGCGACAGCCATACCTGGGCAGGACGTCACTGCTTCCAAACCTGGCCAAGCTCATTCTGGGTTCAGTGTTCTCTACTGGTAGTCTCCAGTGTGAAGCTGGGTTTGCATTTCTTTCAAGAGCAACTCATCCTTTCTGGTTACAGAACAGGGTTCTGACATGTCACCTTCCTAAAGCCGAGACCATTCTCAAGAGAAGGACTGTTCCCTTCCACAGGTCTAGCAGCAGTGACTGCATGAACATAGAAGTCAGAAAGAGCTCTAAAACCAAGGATGTTAAATGGATAAACACGGTGCATAGTTTCTGTTAGCCTAAGCAGTAATCCTACCACAAAAGAACTTTTCAGTGCTCTTGATAGAAGACTGAATTTTCTGAGCTTTCCACTTTGTCATGGATTTTTTCAAAGCAGGAGTGCTCAACCCCTGGCCCACCAGCCAGATCCAGCCCGCCGGGTTCCCCGTGGGTTTGAAAATTTGGCAGTGGGAAAGCAGTAGCAGCTAACTGCCATTCCTGCTGCCATATTTACAAACCTAGGGGAACCCTCCAAGCCAGATAGCATAGCCCTGCACGCTAGTTGAACAGGCAGTGCAAATCCGGCTGGTGTGGGGCACTGCAGGGCAAAGTGGGGGGGGGGGTGCAGGGAGAAGGAGGGTACAGAGTGGCACAGGGCCAAGCAGAAGCAGCATGGGGCCTGATCCTGACATGCAGAGCCTGATCTGACCTGCAAACTGGCCCCATGCCACTTATCCAGCCTGCAGGGCCAAAAGATTGGGCACCACTTGTTTAAACCAAAGAAAAAAGATAGCATTTCCAGAGCTGCCTTCTGTTACTTCTTTTCTCTTTACACTGCCCAAACTTCCATCCTGACTGCTGGTCTCTTTGCCCTGTCCTTGTCCCCATGCTTCCTTTTTTCCTTGTAGCATAACTTTTCCATGAAGCCTTTTAATGATTTGCTTCCCAGGATGTGTCCAGAAATCCAAGTTGACATCACTGCCAAGCAGGTCTTGCCTATTGAGTTAGGCTAAGTTACACGGAACAGGAACCTTGAAGTCTTCTGAATTTACCTAATTCCTCCAGGTGAAGTCAGTGAAGTAGTGCCAAGGGACTGCCTGGTCACTACTGCATTGTGTATTTTGCACAGTACAGAGCAGTCAGCGCCTAGCAAATAAGTTCCATAGCTTGATATCCACTAACCCTAATGATTCTCAAGGGGAAAAACCAGATCTCTTGTCCCATTGCCAACAAGCCCCTTAAACCTTTTTTTTAGAATGGAGGTAATTGGGTTGGACATAGGTCAGTGGCAGAGTGCAACCTTCTGGCAGTTAAATGAGATTAGAGGTTCACCTCAGCAGCCTCTGTTTCTTTGTCTGTCATAATTTGTTAAGCCTTAGTCTTAAGTAGCTGAGGCAGTAAAGAGCTGCAGATAAACACCAGCAAGCACCAAAAGGTGGAGAATTCATAAAGAGACTAGATAATGAAGTTTTCTGCTCCTTATCTTGGGAGGGAGCCGTACAAAGAGGTGAACTGCTTGGAATGGACCCGGGCTGCAGATGGCATTAGCCACCTTAGTTTCTCTCACTTCACTCCAAGGGTTTTAGGTTGAGATGCTACCGGTTTGGAAAGCCTGCTGCTGTATGCAGGCTGTGATTCAGGCTGCCAGGCTTTTTTATGCCCCTAAAATGGGGTTGCTGCAGTTAAAGTGAAGCCTTTTTGCTTCTCACTAGACTGAAGAGCAAGTGTCCATAGATTCATAGGTGTAGGGTCGGAAGGGACCTTGCAGATCTTCTAGTCCGACTCCCTGCCCTGGGCAGGAGAGAAAACTGGGCTCACATGACCCCAGCTAGATAATAGTCAAGCCTCCTCTTAAAAACCTCCAAAATCAACACAAAAATTAACCTTGTGGGAAGATTTCTCTCGTCTCTATCCAGGAAAATCCTGATGTTTCTCAGTGGGTGAAACAAAGGCCTGTGTATGACTATTAGTAATGCTTATTCAAGTGGTGCCTAAAAGCTGAAAAGGAACAGGGCACCATTGTGCAAGGCACTGTACACAGAGGAGTAGACAGCTCCTGCCCCAAAGATCTGACAGTGTTAATAACTATAGCAAGGCCTCTCCAGAGGATTCAGGAAAGCCATGGCCTTTTCCTTGGCTTTGTCTTCACTGAGCCTTCTTTTCCTAAAGAAAGTTGCTCAGCTGTGCTCTCTTTGGTGATGGCAGTGGTGGAAAATCTTGTTGTAACCAACCTTAACAGCAACTGGCATTCTAAATACAGTCATCTCCATTGTTTTCCATAGCAGGACCACCACAGGACCCCTCGCCCCATCTAATACTTAGCAATATGCAAAGGACAGGGAAGACATGACCTTATTACACAACAAACCAGATGAGACTCCCCTACACATTAACTCTATGGAAAGGAGAAAATGGTGGCAACCCTATGTTTTAAACCAGCCTGAAGACATGGTGGTTATGAAGCCAGCACTCTGACTACATTGATGTGCTACTGTTATTGCTAACAGTGAAGTGTCATGGCCGTTGTAAATATAATCAGTATACAGTAATTGTCAGATTTCTCCATTTCCTCACAGGGCTATTAATTAAGCAAACACTAGGCTGGGTCTATTGTTTTCATGCTTTGTTCTTTTATTCTCTACTCTAACTTCACAAGCGTTCAAACTCATGACCTTTTGTTTCAATTTATGTAAGACAACCATGTTGTATAAGTACCACAAATGGGAAGTCCGTGAGCTTTGCTGCTTTCAGCTGGCCATGCTGATAGTCACAATGCAATTGTTTTTACAAACTATCTTCAGCTCAAAAGTGTACCACTGACCCCAGCAATTTACACACATTCACAGTCAATGTACACAGAAAAGGCAAGTCCAAAAGTTGCAAAGGTACACTCTTAGCTTTGCACACTTAGCCATGTCTAGACTTTGCACAATATGGTTCAGACTCCTGCCAACCAGGGGCCTAAGCTGGTACCTGGCTCCTATAACTGGTCCAAGACACTTTTTGCTGACCAACTGCCCTGGCCAGATGTGTGAAATCACTCTGGCTAGCTGTCTGGCTGCCTGTCTTCTGAGCTCTAGGAAATGCTGGAGTACACTGCCTCATGTACCACTCAGTTATGTCTCTCTCAGGTATGACAGGGCAGCTGTCATGTCAGTCTATTAATTCCTGAAAAACTCTTTGAGGTCTGCAACTGGAAGATGCTATGGAGTCAGGGTTATATCAATTCAGCCCCTGAATATGTTTGAAGATCAGCAGGAACTTAAACTTCCCCAACACTATTCATTGCTACATCGCTGCATTAAAGCATACAAGTAATAAGGGGGTTTTGGCAACATCCTTTTATTGGGCCAACTGTGCACTTGGGAGAGGTGTCAAAGAAGCTTTTTGGGCACCAGAAGAAAGGCACCTTGTACCTGAAAGCTAATCTAACACCTCTCCCAACTACAATCGATCCAATAAAGGACACTGCTAAAACCCCCTTGCTTCTCCCACGCTGCCTGCACCATTACAGCTACAACTCTCCAACCCTCCATTAAACCATGACATTCTTCCCTGTCCCTGCATTACTCAGCCCAAAGGAATCTCAAATTCAGACACATTTACATTGTAATAGAACGTGTTTCCTGTCACATGCTGTCCCTGTACAATAGGTTTGGCATTAAACCCTCCCCAATTTGCTGCTGACAGCGGGATTGTCAGTAACACTGCACTCAAGTCCAATTGCAGCAGTTGCTCACTGCTGTCCCGGGATTCACTTTCTAACACATTCAAACATATGTTTTTAAGTAATGCTGTTTGTGGTCTCTCTACTTTCTTATCACTCCTGTGACCTTTGCTTGTTACAGATTAGTGGCTGGAGCCAGTTGGATTTGTTTGATTTTTGTTGATGGTTATTAGGAAAAGGAAGTGCCAGAAGGGATTTTGACCTTGAGTTTAAACCCATTCCCGATTACAGCCACTGGGCCTTTAATTACAGATCTCTAGCTGCTTTGGTCTGAAAAAGGGCTGGTCCAAGACGGATTTCTTTTTATCATTCTCCAAATCTTCGGCACACACAGGAATGTTTTGTCTCTGCATTGTGTTATTGTAAACTCAGGGGATGTTCAGTTAATATAGCCTTTGCCTGCTAAATACAGGGTAGGTTAGCAAGAATGAGCATGAGATGGATTGAAAGAAGTATACTAACAAATTCAACCATATAAGTATGAACTTGAGCTTCCAGTCTAACCCAGCTGTGATCAGCCCAAGGCTGAGTGAAGGCAGCCAAAGGTGTTTTAACCCACATTTATACTCCTTTGACCCTATCGCCCGCTGCCCCAATGGGCTGCTACTGCAGCTGGACACCAGCAATACTCCGTCATGCCTGTACACCAGACACTGGGCAAAGAGTCCACCAACCCTGTGGGAAATTCCAAACTTTTGGCTTTATAGCAGCATATTCAGTGGGGCACAGGACCAGTCATGATCTTACAAAGCAAACACACACACTCACAAGAGAGGGGGCTTCTTCACCAAGCTAAGATCTCAACTTCTCCCAAGTTCAAGAGATTTTGGAGGGGGGGTTGTATCAAGGATACCCTTGCCCTCTTCTTCAGACATGACACTGAGGTGTTATTTACAGGGAGTACAAGTTGGGGTGCCCTCCCTGCTTTGATCCAGCTTCTATCTGATTTCTCAGCATCTCTCCCTGTGGGATCCAAACTTGCTCACCTGACCAGGAGGTGAAGGAGTGACCGGCACTGAGGTGCTAGTCACCAGGTGAGCGCTTCATCCCAGCTCACCCCCTCCGTCGTACAGCAAATTACATCGAGTGGGTTTGTCAGCAGCTCCCTTCCAGCTGAAGGCAAAAGTTGTAACACTGAGAATTAATCCCTCCCGGGCCTGCACAGACGGAGGGGGCCAGAGTTAGATTAATGATAGAGCTGCAGTCCAGGGGATTACAAGAAGCAGAGCTCTCAGAGCTCAATTGTGGGGCAGAGTCGTAGTTTCCAAAACATATCCTCATTAGTTCACTTCCTGACTAGAGAGATGCACAGAGAAACACATGCAGACCGAGAGCAAGCACATCTGGAGAACAGAGGCCCTCTTCCTCTTCCCAGGCCCCATCCAACTGGCGCTGTAAAACTGGAGGTGCTTCCCCCTCCCCATCCCACACAACTCCAGCTGTGCTTAAGCATAAACAAGAGATTTCATTACTTAAATTAGGGCTGGTTCCCAGGGCCAGCACTGACTATTTTGCCACCCTGGGCAAAATAAATGCTGCTGCTTCCTCCTTGACACACAGAGCTAACTGCAGTGACCTGTCAGGTGCCACTGAGCGCTGGCTAGCTCTAGAAATGCCACCCCAAGCAACTGCCCGATTAGTCCAACCATCTTCCTGCCAACCTGAATGGGCACTGCATCAGACCCTCTAGCAGGTAAGGCCAGAGGATAAAATCACAGCTAGGCCATTTGGCAAAGCTAAAATATAGCATCCTTTACAATCAAGACAGTCCTGCATTAGCTTATGCCACATTTGGTACCATAGCTCTTTTGCTATGATGACCTTGGATTCCTAAACAGAAGTAGAGAAGACAATCACTAACAGAGAAATGTAGGGCTCCCCCATTAAAGGACCCTCCACTAATTTCCTTTCAATGTAAGGAAAGCACTTTTCACATAGCTAGGACAAAATCTCCAATGCTCACTCAGAGCATAATTTCATCCCTGCTCCGTAACAGCATCAGTCTTAACACTGTGTTGCTTTCTTTGATATCGCTTCCTCATAAAGTGAAAATTTTACATCAGTCCAAATGTTTCCCACCTTTAATATCATAGAAAAGAACAAGACTCAGAATAGAACATACCTCAGTCATAATATATGAAATTTTAAAAGGGCATGAAGTTTAGCTAACGTATATGGCTTATATGTGCATGGGAAAATGATAATAAGCTTAAAATGTCTATACTGAAAGACAGCTACATGGCTACCTTTAAAACAGGCATTCTGACTAAGTTTCTCCAGGGTAATGTATCCTTGGCCTCTATCCACTCTTAATCAGACACATGGGGTCTCCTACGCTGAAGCAGTAACACTAATCCAATCCTGGAGATTAGTCAGACTAATGTGAAAGATGTCATCACAAGAAGGCCCCAACGCTGCACTGGATCAATGAGACAGCTTCTGCGAGTAAGGATTACCTGTGGAGGTAAGAACAGATCATTCATAATGCAGTTCAAACAGCACAAAGTAAATAATGGTTAAGAAAGTCTACAGATTCAAGATCCCATGAGAAAATAACCCAAGCACCTACAAACGGTGGGATAGCAATGAAATATGTATTCCCACAAGCTCCTAATGATAGGACAATCCCATCACATACGATTACAATTGCTAATGCTTCTCCCCTTCCTTCAGAGCTGTGCTGCCCATTATCAGCACTGGCTCTCTCAATGCCATGGTTAGGTAATTGTTAACACAGTCCAAGTATTATAGTAATTCATATAAAGCAAGAGAATCCACTATCATGAACATACCTTGCTTTGAAAAGGCTAGTACCTCATTGACTTCTCTCTCTTGACACCAAGATACCATAGGAATTGGTGCTCTATACCTACCTGAGATAGAGAAAAGGCATAAAGGGACCGCTATAGGCTGAGAAATAAAAAGTGTTTTTGAAGTGTTATGTTCCCACCCTGTGTAATTCCCACCATGTCACATATTACATCATATACTTGAACATCTAAATGTACTTGTCAGGGTCTGTATCAGTCGCTTGCTCTCTGCCCTTCACTCCATTTGAACTATGGTGATGGGTTAGTCCATTTGACTGGCCCACAAGTTATTAATCAGTGTCACGGACCTCAAGCAATGCCCTAGTTCTGCAATGGAGTCCCGGGCTTTTGTTTTAAAGTTTAAATAAAAACAGCTCTAGCAACATCAGGTTTAGTAACAGTAGTTTTGTTTAGTTAAAAGAAAATGTAAATTTGGGCTCGTTGCTGCTTCTGTACGAGCCAGGGCCAGAGCATGCCCTGCCCAGCTGAGGCCACAGGCACACTCCAGATGTGGAAGCTTTTCAGTTAGGCTTCTCCAGAGATGTCCTACCTAAAATGTATAGCCAGACTAAGGGCTCTCCAGAGGGAACATCTCCCTTCCACCAGGCACGTCTATTAATTCAAAGGAAAACAGCACCATTTCAACTCCATGCATCCCTGAGAGCCGATGTCCTACCTTGCTGCATAACCACTCATCACAAACAGCCCAACAGCTGTTTTGTCATAAATCCTTCTTTCCCCTCCCATGCACTATTTGAAACCACAGGTGTATCGGACAATTTAACTGTTTGTTCACTGGAAGAGGGCACACTTTAGCAGCCAGCATTTTTTTTTTTTTTTTTTCCTTTTGCAGGGAGTAGCATGAAGTGTTACACACATATCAAACTATGTAGGGGAAGGTCAGCCAATATCATCCAACTATACCTGCTCCTTGGAGAATTCATTGTGGCAGAAAACTCATGCAGTTAGGAAACAAAAGCTATGGACCAAACTCTGTATCCTTACTCAAGCAAAACTCATGTTGATGTCAAGACTTTTATTCTATGTATACTGTACTCTGCACCCTTTGGAGTCTATGGGAAAAAACCCGGACCACCAACTTTGACATATATCTGTTGTCAGGAATAAGGTAGTAGAAGGAAGCAGAGAGATCAGTATTTGGGATCACAGAACCCAAATTGTAGGAACAGTTTGGCGAGAACTTCCATCACCTTCCGAACATGTTAGGGACTTGCACATGATGCAGTGTTGTTAGAACTGTACCAATCCCAGAGTTTGAATCTTTGAGAATGGAGACAGTCCCATCCACTTGCCTTACCAAGGGTCTGAAACCACCAGAGATCAGTCCAAAATAACCCCATGGTTTTAAACCAAGTTAAAGTATATCAGCACAGGACTATGAGTTTACTCAGTGCCATCTGAATGCTCATTAAGTGGTAGATCTGAATCAGTGAAATTCATGATTTCCATGCATGTATCTCTCATACCCTAGTGCTTTAAGAAACTCCCTATTAAACCTGAGAGATTACAGCTGTGGAGTTGAATGCCAGACTAGCTAAAGAAATGCTCCATGTTCCATAGGGATTCTAGCTATGCCAAAGTCCAAGCTCAACTGAGTGCCATGAAAGAGCAACTCCATGCTACAGACATGATTTGTGGGCAGCTAACACTCATTACAAGTGCAGTCCCAGGCAGTCATCTTATTTTCTTTGTGCACCTTCCCACATTGACCATTTGAGCTAATTAGTCTCCAGTGACTATAAGCATGTTCTCAAAAATACCACAGCTGTGTAGTTAAGTAAACCAACCTTGCTCCCCTGGCTGCATGACAGAGATTGACTCCAGCAGCACTGAAGCCACATCCCCGGGACACATTTGAAATTTCAAACTTTGCAGTGGCGTAGGAAGGTAAACTCATGTGACTGATGAATATGTGCGAATAAACATGGTCTCAGATAAGGCACTGATACCATGTGCTTGTACTTCCTCCAGGTCTATTTAAACATCGATAGAGCCTGACAAACAAAAGCGCTTTTGTGCATCTACAGTTACCAGAGCCTGGGGTTTTTGGTTTTTGTTTTCACACTGTCCAGCTTCGTGCTCAGCAAAAGCAGACTGCCATTGTGTCCATTATCCCACCTTGTGCTTGCACACGTAGAGGTCACCACATCACTAAGACTGAAGACTCCACCCCAGCAGGAGGAGACATTCTTCTTACTAACCATCTTCTGCCCATTCTCGATTCTGCAGGAAATGGGACAGGACTGTATGGCCTGCCCCAGTCCACCTGGCTTCTTCTCCAGCATAGAAGGCAGCCCTATGAGGTCCTCCTGATCGCCACTGGGGGACTAGTTTTGAGAAAGGAGTGAGAGCCAGAACTGGGCAGATTATCCAGCTATCTCCATTCATAAAGGAGACTCGAGAATGAGGGCTGAAGGACAGCTGAACTCCAAATAGAACCACGTTGTAAAATCCTCCTGAAGAGACTTTGCATTTTCCTCTTGGTAAGCATAGTTCTAAGCCTCAATAAAGCTTGACCAGGATTTCAATTACCTGGGTTATCTTTGTGTATTTGCCTCCAGTGGACATATGAAAATGACTGCTGTCCTCTGGAGAAGCCCCTAATTATTTCCTGTATCCTTTTTTCCATTATGCTTTCCCAAGTACTATAAACGTTATTTTGAGGCTGGAGGCATTTCTTTGTTTCCAGCTGGCTGTAATTTCACATCAGGCAGCAAAAACAGAAGCAGATGTGAAATATTTTATACATATATATGAAGAACCAGCAAGACAACTATAGCATGGAAGTTCAACCATCTTAACATTTTTGAATTTGCTTACCAATTGTGTGACCTATTCTACAGTTGCTGCAGACCCTTCTCTTCCACTGACTATACAGACAGTACATCTCAGGAAGCGTAGAGAGCCACATACGACAAGAGCCTACAGTAGAAGCAGATGTAATAAATAAGGAGGCAGAAATGTTTCATAACACTAAATTCTGCTTACCCCAGTTTTGTTCAGTTTCTACTTTTAAGAAACTCACAAGAGTAAAATAGCCCTGGTACATTTTTTTTAAGTATACTTTCTTTTATCATAAGACATACTGATGAGGGGACAACTCTACTCCAAGTAGAACTTGAAAGAAGTTTTATTCCTGCCTAAATCGGTAATAACTAATCTTTCCTGAAATATATAAAAATAGAATTCATACAATTGTACTTCTTGTTCTGTAAAAGTGGATACAATTATTTTCCACATGAAAAAAGGGTATGCATTGGAAGGAAAACCACTGCTTCCTTATTATGCAAGTTTTTTGGAGACATTTATTATAAGTGATTTTTAATATCTTTTAAATCATGAGAATATTTTAAGACACTAATGCCGTTTTTAAAACAGTAGATGTTGAGGCACATGCAGCTGTCCACCTATGTAATTCTATCTACATAATCAGATAGTGAGATGAACACTTTGTTTGCATAATGAATTTGCACCCAGTTAGCATACACATACACAAAATGATGAAAAATACATGCTCAAAAAAACAGGTTTTTTAGATATCCAAATGCAAATGAAACAGCTAGCTTTCAATCTGTACTTGCTATATCGTATATGGAATGCCATTAAAAAAGCCACATATTATCAGCATTTTCACACAGAAATGTCTGATATAAATAGGAAAAAATGTTTTAAATCTATGCAGTAACAGACATAAATTGTAATTACCTAAGGAAAATTGTGCAAAAGCAACAAGTTCTGGCTCCAAACTAAAAACTTAGGTACCTCCTACAGTCCAACAAAAATAGCAAGCCTGAGAATTTCATCTTAAACCTATTACTCTAAAGAGAACATGCTTGACTTGGTCATTTCAAAGCACCAGAACTAGTTTAGCATGAGGATTAAGTAATAAAGTTGTAAGAAACAATTATAGCCTGCACCTACTTTCCTGTTAGGTAAAAGAGAAGAGTTGACATTTGTTGCTTGTTCTGAAAAAAGGCCCAAGAAACCATTGATTTGTTACTATGTACAGCTGCTATGGTTAAGATAATCTTATTAACCAGACAAGTCAAAGGAGATGAAAAGTAAGGAGACTTCTACTAGGGGGATAATGGAGAATGCAAAATTAATGCACAAACCAGTATTGCCAGGAATGAGTTATGCAGTTTATGACAAAAGGGAACCCAGCGATGGAGTATCTGCAGAAGGCAGGCATGTTTGTTAGTGCTCACATTGCTACTACTAAATATAATTTAAATTTTTGATACAGTAATACCTGCAATATTAGCTGTTTCTATCACAATTTTTGTAATACAGGTAGGCCAAAGGGAACTTGTGTATATTGGTAAATTGCTAAGCAGCAAATACTAAAAGGAAGAACAGTCCTGTTCATTTCTTGGGCAGTCAACATACTCAAAACAGTATTTTATGAAGGAACTACCCTGAATGAACTTAATGACCTTTTCCTGTTCCCAACATTGCTAAGTGTTTTTATATAATGAGTAATGTGTCACCAATAAAACTCAGCCTTGTAAATACATCATATTCAAAGAGTTTTTAAAAAGGCTCTTTAATTTGACTGCTACTAGATTTGGCTTATTGTATGTATTTTCTGTAACACATTTGTTTATCTTTCCCTCTAATTAAACTGTACTGTGCTCCAAATATGAAGCAATAAAAAAACTAGGTGTTATTCAAGCCTATTTCATGATGTAATGAGATGGCAGCAAGGCCCACATACTCTCTAGATATGATCTAAAATACAGAAGAGCTAGACACATTAAACTACCATAGACTAAACTGCTGTTTAACTTTTCCCAACTAAGTTATAGGCCTATATCTGTGATATACATCTCCTGCATGCCCTCAAATTCCACTGACCTCGAGGGCACATGGCACTTCACAGAATCAATGCCAAGGTGGTCTTAAGTGATCATGCTATGTGATATTATAAAATAGGCCAAGACACAGTGAATTACTTACATGAAGGCGGCCAATAAAAACAAGTGAAAGTCATTGGTATTGTGGTGGCCAAAATGTAATGAATTCAACTTTGAGACATCTTGCAAGTAGAGAGGCCTTTGGGTGAAAGCAGAGAAACCTATGAAAGGTTATTCTTTTTCTTTTCTTTTTTTAAAGAACTAATAGTTCGTCAACCACTTCTTGGAAACATAACTGTTAAAAAACAAACTCAGCTGGACTGAAAGGAGGAAAGAAAATTTCAAGCTTTTTAAGCAACTGGGAGGTCTCTCACGAACTTGTTTCACTTCTCAGCTTTAATCCTCTTTATTTCATGCGAAAGCTATGGACAATTAGCACCAACCTTTTCATGTGAAGCTGAACTCCTATTAGAATAGGATGAAAGGACACAGGGACAGATTTCATACAGTCTCCCCCATGACAGTCCTCCATTCTTTGTAGACAGATTTAATTTCCTCCAACACATGGTGTTCTCTCTCTCACCCCTCATCCCCTGCTTTTCCTTTCCTCTTGGGAACCGGAAATAAGACATCAAGGAACAATTTTCTAAAATAGCTGGAAAAAGAAAACTCCAAGCACAGCTTGTAAATGGTTGCAAAGAAAACAGTGAATCATACAAACATTTCTAATATTTGGACCAAACAGGAATTACTTTTCTTCAGCATTGCCTGGTCTTTTTGTATAAAGGCTCATGATGGAAATATTAAACCTATTACCTTATTAAAGATGTGCAGTGAAATAATCTTTTGGTCAGAGCAGAGAACTGAGCCAGGAAATCCTGAATCTAATCCCATCTCTGCCAAAAACTCACTGTGCAACCTTAAACATGTTAGTCTCTTGTTTCTTAACCTGCAACGTGGCATGGGCAACACTTGGTCATTTTAATCCTACAATGAACTGTTAGATAAATGCAAAGCACCAACAACCATAAGGAAAGGCCCGGAAATCTCCAAAATAAAAATCCTAGTTTCACCTTCAAGCAGAACAGTTTGGTTCCTGAATGGAACAGACTGGGCCAAGGAAATAAATTAGACCTCTTGAGAGACTAAACAGTAGAGATTGGCCCAAACACCAACACCCTCAGACTCGCGAAGTCTGGAGTGGTGTTTTGTGGCTGAGGTCCATCAGTACTAAATGATACACATTGGTTTTATTTCAAGAACTTTGCAATTAAAATATCATGGAAGACAAAAAAAAAAGTATTTTAGGCGCTAGATACAAAGCTGAAGAAGTTCCTACTGAGACAGAGATTATGTACATTTTTTTCAAGCAACCTTCAACAGCTCCAATTAAAGGTTGCCCACAGTTTCACCCTTTGAGATTACATTAAAAACTGGATATAAGGAGAAATCTCCTATTGGAAATCACAAGATTTAACCCGCCATTTGTGCAAGTAAACTCACACTCTTACTCTGGACACTTCAATAGGTTTCTAAAAGCTGGATGCCATTGGAATCCATTTTAATGGAAGGACTAATTAAAAAGATTTACAAAATAAGGCCTAATTCCTACAATCACTGAAATTCACAATCTCAATTATAGGACCATCCCTACCAGCATCACCAAGACTAGGGGGAAAAAAAAGGTCATGTCTAAGGCATTTTAAAGTCTCTTCTAAAATTGGTAAAATAAGACTAAAGTAGTTGCATTTGGGAAAAATATACTAAAACTTTATGTATATTAATCCCTCTCCTGGAAACAGCAAAATGGATGTCTTCATAGAGAGAGTCTGAGATATTAAAAATACACTTTTACAATGACTACAGAGTCATTTAAATTGTACTGTGACTTCAAACTGACATTTTAAGAATGGTAGCAGCTCTCTGCAAATTAAAGGAACTCAGCTTCAACAGGCGGATCAAATACCATTGTCAGAACCTCACTGATACGATTCTTTCAAACAGCTCAGGAAATGACCACAGGAAGAGAGGATGTGACACCTTTCTGGAAAAAACCGCAACTCTATGCCAGGTGACAATTGTAAACACAGCTTCCTACAACATCCTCTTTTTCAATGCATCTTTGTAAGAGGGAGAAAGATGTTTCATATTTCTGATCAAGACTGCAATTTTTGTTCTAGTATAATGTTTTCAAAGGGGGGGGGGGGGTGCAAATTTTTAAAGAAATATCATTCCTTATATAGCCTTTAGTACAGGCAATTACACTGGCATAGATTTCTTGTACCAGTAAAGCTTAGTCCAGTTCCCACAAAATCTGCCTGCTGTTTGAACCTGTCCAGGTCTTTAGAGTATTAGGAGAGTCCTGGTTGGCAAATTGTAGGTTAGGAAAACAAAAGGCATTTGGTGAATGAAAATTATCACCTGATTCTATGTGGTATGAAATGGTTTAACTCTCATGAAAGCTAAACTGTTTCTCATTTGAGCTTGAAATTTGGAGAAGTTGGCTTGCCTAGTTTTAAAAAAAAGTCCAAACAATTCACCCATTTTTACAGAACATCCCTCTGCCTACCACATAATGAAATTCCTTGAAAAAAGCAGTCAGAATTACTATTTGAGAATAATAATTGAACTGTGGGTATCTGATAAGTCTTTAAGACACCAAACAGAAATAGGAATGCCAAATATTCCAGTAGTCTGAATGCACAAGACCAAATAAGGTCCAAATGCCAAGAGAATAAACATAAGGCTAATCTACCAAGTTTGGGCAAATGTGATTTAGAGTTCTCCAATGCTACAGATTTTGCTTTACAGCATAAACCTAATAATTCTCCCTGTGCAGTCCTATTCCTATTTAAAAAGGAAGTCTGTATATAACCTCCATAGATATTTGCCAGTCCAAATGCTTATTTGTCAAGCCTGTACAGTTTTGAAGTTCTGCTGTGCACCAAGATTATGAATAAATCATTTTGCAAACAGATGAAGAGGTTATACATTCAAAACTAACCAAACAATTTAAGATTGTTCACACAATCACTTGTTTCTAAGCTGCCAGAAATATTGGTTAAACTGGTCATTGCCTGAAGGACTTGATAATGGGTTATATAATGAGAGAAAAACACCTTGAACTGAAGAACAGATGAGATTTGCATTAAACTTTCTTCTACAGAAAATTTCAAATATCCAAATCAGTCACAAATCAGTCTGGAAGACATTAAACAGGCTGCCTGTATAATCAATAGCCCTATGCTGATTAAATTTACATTCTAAATTAAAAACTGACCTACAACATTCGCTACATAAGTGACATTTATTAATGTTCTGCTGTATTTACACTTTTATCACAGTAAAACTCCAAGGTGAATTACCACTTGGCTGAAAGCACAAAAGTGCACATTAAGTCTACACTTATAATGCATCATAGTTTCTGCTAACACAAATTATAAAAGCAACAATTACAGGTATGTTAAGAATCATCTCAAAAGTCCCAAGCCAACTGAGATAGAAGAGAGAAGAGGGGAGAGAGAGAAGAGAACCTTTGTTTTGCAAGGTCAGATGTCTTTTATTTTTTTTTATACAAAGTTGCATTGTTATCTTTGAGCTTTACATTACCCATGTGCACTGTGAAAATCCTGATATAGTCCCAAGTGTATGCAGTATGAAAGTAATATATACCCCAAGGGTTCAAATAAAGAGTATTAACTCCCCCGCCCCCCACCAAATTAATACTTCCGCCACCTTCAAAATAATATTCTTTCATATTAATCATGCCTTAATAATCTGTATTATATATGCTGCCTTTACTTTCAGGCATAGACAGAACAGGTTATTTTCAATTTAAACAGCAGATAGATATTATGTGCAGAAATGCAGTCATAATAAAACCATCTTCTAAACTTTTGAGAACACCCCTTCAAAACCGTCAGCATTATACATATTATACACTAAAATATCAGATTCTGAATTCATTTTTTAAGATGGAGAACAAAATAAACCAAGACTGCCCCCTACTGACTACAGGAGCATGGTTCATGCTATTCAAATGACTACAAATACTATAAGGCTTTATTAGCACATCACAGACTTGATTGCAATAGCTTTTTCAAACATTAGCCACTAATGATTCAATGATTACAGAATTCTGCATTAATTATTAAAATTTTACACCTAGAAACAAATAGAAAGAAATGCTTTTCTTTTTCAACAGTACTTTTATTTATTTATTTTAAAGCGGATGATTATTTTTTCTTCTGTGTTCAGAGTCTTGATTCACTTCCTGCAGGTGTCCTGTTATTCTTGCGGGAGAACTCATATCTTAATGCAGGAAGATATTTGCCAGAAAACATCTGTCAGAGAAGGATATTGAATATTGAAACTATAGTTAGACTGCTATTTTAGATTAGAGAAGGATGTAACTCACAAAAAGGTGCAGGATGTCTGAAGACATACGAAATGCAGTTCAGCATTAGTTATGCAATTACAGCAATGGCACAATTACACAGTAGTTTTATGCACATTTACAAATGTAAAGCGTTCATACCCTTTGGAACATTAAGCAACAGAAAAAAAAATAGAGCAATGGGCCAGAGTCTGTTCTCACTTATGCTGGCATAAATCCACAATAATGCCAGTCAAGTAACTCGAGTTAAACTATTTGCACTTGAAAAATGGAACAGACTTTGAATACAATGCTTGGTGTGCCCTATACTCATCCCTATCCTTACTTCTATCATCTTAGCTCCCAGAAGCCCTAGTCAGAAAACAGGATACCACTGCACAAACACAGAACAGAAAGCTCTTCTAAGCTCAAATGCAGGGAACGTGGAAAAGCCAACCTTATGAAATTCTCCATCTTGGTAACACTGGCTGGAAAGTTTTACATCCCTGACAGTATAAAACTAGTGCACTTACCACATAGCTAATGCTTTCTGCTTAGACACTGCTTTACTCAGCCAATTTCATGCCATTGCATACAAGAATGATTTCCAGCAGTGATAATGTCAACCATTTAAGTAGCAAATGCCCAAGCTTTGAGCTAGGTTAATTTAATCACAAACTACTTTTGGCTTTTTATAAAGCATTCCCCTATTCCACATCTCCTTTTAAACCAAAAAAAATCACCAACATAACAGTGACAAGTTTCCAGATGTGCTGTACACTTCCAGTGCTCCCCTAAAATGAAGCGGGTTTTATGCAAGAATAAGTCTACTCATTTATTCTTTTTAAGCAGTGGTTCTCAACCATTTTAGACTCGAGGCACCCCTCAGAACATGCCAGCTTTTAAAGTCCACATACTTGTCCACTTGAACTTCTGTATGATGATACTTGATGCATCTGTTCTGTAAGTTTGAGCCAAGCTTTTAAATTTGTTTTTTCTTTTATAGTTTCCCCTCATTCCCTCTTTTTGTAATATCAATTAGTAAACACATGTTTGCAGAAGAGCCCATCATCAAGTTTAAATAATATAATTTTAAAAGGAACTGCTCATTAAGGAAAGGTAAACACAGAGGATGTCTGGTTCCCATAATGTGTGGGAAGTGGACTTTCAAGAGAAGTCTAATAAGTAACATTTTCCTTTAGTCACTGGTCAGTATTTCTCACAGCAATCGACTCAAATGAAAGTAGATCATATACAATTAACATGAGCAATTTCAGAAAGTGACACAGACAACTGAAGATCTGACGTTTGTTTCAAAAAGCCACCTTTTCCAATCAGACGTGCATGTACACGCAGAGAGCTCAGTGCCATATGGGTATTCACTGCAAAGCATGGGAAAAAGAAAAGAAAGAATGGAATGAGGCTCGATCAAGGTAGGTATTTCAGGGAAGGCCAAAGAATCCCTTGCTTTTTCCAATGCAGCAGAAAGAGTTGGTTTCCATTTCTACCTGGAACTGATTACATTCATGCTATAATAATTCACAGAAGCATACAATGCAGTCAGCAGAGCTGCCTCCCAAATTGGCTCCTACCACTGAGGGCAAACCAGCTCTAGCCCATCCTTAAGAGAACATTTTGGAGAACAATGAAGGAGGTCTGGGGAGAGGAAAAAGCATGGAAATAGTTTCTCTATTGCTTAAATTATCAGATGAAGGTGTGTGTAACCTATGTATTATTTCTTGTTATTTTTACTGGGTGAAGAGCAATTAACTATTACTGTTAATTACACTGTTCTACAAGTAACACCATGTGTCCTAGAGTTTTTGCATAGGTGCTTTTTAATTTTTTTTAAAAAAATCAAAACAAGTAAGCCAAAAAGACAAAAGTTTAACACAAGCCTCTCAACCCAATATTTGAGGGCCAGATCATGAGTCTATTTGAAGACAGAATGCTTTAAGGCACAAGGAAGTGTCAAAGCCTTAGTTTTTGTGAATGACTAGTGGTTTTAGCTGTGCAAATTGAGACATTTTTTAAAGACTTGACTTTTCTGAAAGTGCTGAAGTCACATTTTGAAAATCAAGGCCCTCTAAAAAGTCTCTAGTGGGGCACCCAAAAATCAATGCAGCCAAAAAAAACCCTATGTAATCAAAACTCATTTCAGGATTCAGGTCTTAAATCTTGTGCAATCAAGGAATCAAGTAGTTCCCATAAGAAATGAGGAGTTACTTTTAGGAAAGAAACAACTAATTTGTTCAGAAAGAAGAACGGAACACAAGTTGCTGTAAGTACAGAAGTCTTTACTGATCACATTTCATCTATGTAGCTCTTCAGCTGATGGCAAGCAAGCCCTTCTGTAACTCTGTGAATTTCAAATGCTACACTGGGAAGAGGACAAATGAAAAATTACAGTATAGAAATTCTTTTTTTTTGCTTTTTGCAGACTGACTTTTCTTCCATGGTCATGTAAATTCCCCTTGAATATAACCCTAAAGCCATGAGAGTTTTAAAGTTCTTTATTAAATGTTTAATGTTCTTAATTTACGCCATTCCTAGCAAAAGGAAAATGGGACAGGAAAGCAAGTCTTAGTTGAGGGGGCTAAATCTAACTGATTGCAAATTTTGTTTTTCTGCTCCTGTCTCAACTATGACTGCTTCAGGCCTGTCCTAAGGAAATCTAGCATTGTGCTAATACTTTAAAAGGGATCATCACCAGGGATCCGGATATTCTGTTTCCCATGTAAAAACATGGAAAATCTGGATTTTCCCCACAGAAGTGGGAAACCATGGGTTTCCCCTTGCAGGCTGGTACAGTTCCAGCCTTTAAGGGGCTGCTCAGGGCTGGGGGAGCAGGGGAGGACGACTGGAGGTAGGGGGTGCTGCATGTGTGTGCACATGCACACACATGTCCAGAAATACAGCCAGGCTGAATGGCAGGAGCAGCCCCTGTAGCTGGATAAAAATAAGTCTATGGGATGGGTGGAGGTTGGAGGGCCAGGACTCGGGAACCATCCAGGCATTCTATTAGTGATGTGTCGGATGGGCATGGGGGGGGAACCTGCACAAACAGTGAAGCGTGGGGCTACAGCCCGGCTGGATTGGCACCAAGCATGAGCCACCTCCGCAGCCCAGTGGGCAGGACCTTGCATGGGAGGGCAGAGCACAGCAAGGAGGTTCAGTGCTGTCGCCACCACCACCACAAGCTATGCGGCAGCCACACTGCCAAAGTGAGATGCTCCCTGCCCGGCCGGCAACTCTATGCTGCTGCCACCACCTCTGCTGCAGCCAGGTGGGCGGGGGGGCCTCACCACGGCAGCTCAGCTGGTATGGGGTCCTGGCAGCAGCAGCACTGAGTCTCTCCACTCCACTCCACTCCGCCATTGTGCACCAGGTCCTACCCGCTGAGCTGCAAAGGCTCCCAGGAGGAAGGCAGCAGGGTGGGGAGCCCACATCTTCCCTCCAGCCAGATTGTGGGGTAGGCTGGGTGTTTGCACTCTTCCCTCTGCTCTGGCAACAGCAGCTACCACCTCCCATGTCCAGCAGCCCAGGCTCAGGCACTGCTAGCTGACTGCAGCTGGTGCCTGCGGAGCAGGAAGCAGGGAGCGGGCAAGATGCAGCTGCCTTGTCCCATAGCCCTGGGGAACCCCTCTGGCAGGGCTGCGGGGCAGGGCTGCAGGTCAGGAGTAAGGGGGAACTGCAAAGATGGGGGCTGTGGGTCAGGAGTGAGAGGCACCGGCAGGGCTGGGAGAGGCAGGGGACTGTGGGTGAGGAGTGAGAGATTTTGGGGTTCTTAAATCAGAGAATTCTGGATTTTTATCAGAAAAAAACAGGATCTCTTATCACATACCACTCAAGCGCCAAAGAAACCTCATGCTTACAGATATTTCCTTCCCCTCATAGAGGGAAAGTTAATTCAAACCATTATCTATTAGGAGGAGGAAATGTACCAGAAAGAGGCAACCACTTAAGCTTCCTTCATTAAAGTCCCACAAAAATCCAAAAAAAAGGGCAAGAAAAAGGTAGCTTGTTCATGTGCAACCCACAAGCAGGGGAATTTTGCACCTTAAAGAAAGACCTTAAGTACTCAGGGTATTACAATATGTTACAGGCACGCAAGAGCAATTTCCAAGAAAAAGGAATATGTGTAGGTCGAGTTTCTCCCAAAACTTGGCAGAAAATTTGAGCAATATAGAAAATCCACACAAATTACTGTTTCTGGGACATAAGCCAAAGACACTGGTACATACCTTTGCTTTGGCTACGTCTGTGACCTTAACTGATGTTAAGGATATGCCACATGTTTCACACAAGTACTAGTTAAATGATACATCCTTCAGGGTACACAAGGAAACCAAGCAATGGGATCTGCTCAAGTACTCCAAATCCTGGATTTACAAGACTCTAAAATTCTCTATATTAAATCCTGAAACAGATATTTGATTTTTTATGGTATGTCAAATAGGATACTTGCTCTGCTGCCACAAGGAAGCTAGACCTAGAAGCATGTAGTGTATGCAAAACACAAAAAGTAAACTATCCCCCACTTCCTTATTCTATGAAATCGCAGCAGAAAATACCTTCCCTGAAGAAGGTGCCTGATAAAGAGGGGGGAAAAGATTTACCTTTAGTAAATAAAGAGAACTCTGGTCCTTGGAAGAGTAGAAAATGTATCTGGCATCTTCCGAACCTTTGCATAATTAATAAATCCTCTGAGAAACAGCAGAAAGCCTAAAAGGAAAAAATGTTTTTGTTCAATTAAACTAAATCTATGCAATTTCCAAAATTACTGCAACTATTATTACTAATACTGCTAGAAAAATGTAATTTTAAAAACTTCAAAGCATCCAGAAGTCAGCTAAAGAAATTTTAACTCTTGATCAGGACATTTTTTTTTATAATCAAGTCAATCTAGAAAAGATAATTCCATGGGAGAATAATATTTTTTATGAAACTGAGTTATGTATTTTGAAAGTTTTTAATTATGCCACTAAATATTTGGTACCAGCTGAAAAATGTACAAAACAAGCAGAAACATATTTCATATTTTAATATATGTTTAAAGTTCTACAAATGAAAAGTGCTATATAAGAAGTATCTACTATGTTTTGGCTTCAGAATTATGCTGTATGAATTACCTTGAAAATAGGGGTGTTGGATTAAAATATTATAATCAGAAACCCTGCTACTGAGCAATTTGCCAAGGAGAAATGTCCAGGAGGATCCAGGGCCAGATCCCAGAGCCTCATAGATTGTAGGGGACTGAGGAAGGGAAGGACCAAGGTCAATTAAAGAACTATCACAAGATGACAGCCCTCAAAAAGGCCAATTCTAGGGTATACTTTCAGTACAGACAGAGAAGTACTAGTATATTTGCACAAGGCACTGTACAGTGGTTTCTGTACAAGGCACTGTTTTTTCTTACTTTCTTCCTATGGCAATGCAGTATTTTGAAGTTTTAAAATCAAGTGGTTTGAGGCTGTGGTATGTGAGAGGGGCTAAGTGGACATACTGTCAGCCTCTTGGCAAACAAAGACAATCATACAATAAATGTTTATTAAGGACTCCACTCAATGGCCTGAGAAACCCCTACCAGCCCCTAGGTTCCTAATAAAGAGGCACTATGTGTTTCTGCTAAAAATGGTGACATAGAATTTTCAACTTTATCCATCTTTCAGAAAAGAACCATAGAGTTTTGTACCCAAATTACTTTAAAGTCAGATTACTGTTATGTGAAAGAAAGATTACACAGTATTATTTATTTGTTCAACAGGAAATGCCACTACGTTTTTTATATGTTTTAATGACTTCCCATGTCATTAGAATTAACTTTTTTTCTGCTTCTGTTCAGGAAGAGTTAGTCTAGTGATATTTCTAAAGTTCTTGAGACCATCTGATGAAAACACGTGGTTCTAAGTAATATCGCTTTACCTCCTTTGCATGCAACAAATGACATTTCCACTAGATGGCAACACATGCACCCCAAGAATTCAGGAAAATGTGTCTTGGGTAAACATTTTAAAAGCCAAGAAAAATCAGCTGCTAAATAGCTGGGCAAAAAGGTGCAGCAGAATTGTGCTGCACACATATGGGGGTTCTTTGGGTGGTCTCTTGAGACACTGGGAGGCTAAGATGGTCATTTGTAGAAGTTTAACAGGCAGTCCTCAACTTACACTGTTTTGAGTTGCAACATTTCGCACTTGCAACATTTATAAATTGACACCCTGTTTCAATTTTAGGACCTCAGTTTTGACTTTACAACACTTAATCCAATGCAACACCATGCTAGCGAACAAGTTCGCTGCGTCACTCATCTCCCTGGAGAACATCTGTCCAAACTTCCTTGGACACTTTTTTAAGAAAGCAGACATGACTCCAGAAACACCTGCAGCCAAGACTCCTGAGAAGACTCCAGCCAAGAACCCGTCAAATAGTCCAACCAAGAGCCTTTCAAAAAGTCCAGCAAAGTCACCTCAAAGAAGTCCTTCCAAATCAATATGATTGCTATTTACAATATAAATACATTAATGTAGCTCTATTACTCATCTATAATTGATCGCATACAAAATTCTGGGGTATTTTTAGTGAAAACAGAGTATTGGGCCTTGGTTCAGGAACCAATCCCCCATTTATAACATTGTTTCTTCTGAGAAAATTGGTTCTGAGTTACAATGCTTTGACTTAAGAAGCTGTTTTCAGGAACCAATTGTGTCGTAAATCTGATAACTGCCTATATTATCATTTTATCCCATCATGTAAGTATAGGGAGAGAGTAGCCACAGAGTTAAAGAACAAAACTGCTCAGTGTGTTACACCTCTAGAGGCTTGTTTAAAAAGAAGGGTTACAGCTGGACACTTTGAAATAGATTTCTGATTGATACGCAGATGACAGATATTTCAGTGCTGCAAAGTTTGTCATCTTTAGAGGGTTAATGCATCTAAAAGGTCCTCCCCCACAGGTCCTTATGATGGTCCCAAGACTATGACTCCAAATGTGATTGGTTCAATAACCTATATTTCTTGCTTTTAAGTCACTTATAAGAGTTTCTCCTGTAAGTTGTAGTACAGACTGACATCTGGCAGCTGTTAGATCAATTCCAGGCAGTTCTGCTGATCTTTAATACTTTTTTTACTTTGTAGAGGTATTCTTTCCCATACTTACCTTCTTGAAGGCAGCAGAAGAATGTAGATGTTCACATGCACCAACCTAGAAGATTTGCACTACCAGAATGAAATTAGTTATAAAAGGTAACTTTTTGATTTCATTCCGCTAGGCATTTAACAACCAGGAAAGTAATATCACATTTTGCTTAAATGTAGAACATTGTAAGAACTTACCTAGCACAAGGAAAACCCACCAAAGCCAGTACTGACCATCAAAGTAACCAGGGAAATAGGTGGAGAACTACAAAAGGAAAAAAAATTAAAAGTACTTGATGCTTTCTGGGTCAATCCTAGTTCTACTGATATCTGTGGGTACCTAGATCATGGCCTTTATGGAGAAGAATAAGTGGGATTTGTAAGGTTTGCCTCAGAAATGGGATGTAAACACTGTTCCAGGAATGAGCTGAAGTGAAGCGTTTTCATTTTACAGCCCTTCCCCACAAATGCCACATCCAAAGGTACAACTGGATGCCTGAATGTCGTGGGTGGCAGCACTATAGCTGCTTCTATTTTTGCACCTCCTGCACGCCCCTCAGAGTCAACATCTGGCCCTGGTGCCCCAATCACCCCTCCCCCTTTATTACGCTCATGGCCAAACCAACTGCTCTGACAATGGAGAAGCAAGCAGATCTCTGGCACCTATCTCCACCAATCCTAAAACAAGCTTATAAGGGATGACAGTACTGAACAACTGAGCTTTCCACTCTTTTGCTGATTATCAGCCTCTGCAAATTTTGCAAACAATATACAAAACCAATGAGGCTGAAGTAAGGCCATGAAGTAAAGTAAAAAGAATATTCAGACAGGAAGATCTCCAACTGGGAAAACTGTTTCCTATTAAATAAGACATGCCCTTGGCACTGACTTTATTATAGCATCAAATTTCATTATTTTGTCAGTAGTAAATTTAATTTGATCTTTTTCCATTTTTTTGAAGTTTGTATCATGCAAATGATAAACTCAGTATTAATCAAATCCCCAGTTAAGGCTGACTGTCCTTATCATTTCCTTTTCATATTCCAGTAAATAGCATATAGGACCACTGTTACAAAGATGCCTGAAAAATTTAAGTGTTGTACAATGGCACAAGTTAATTAAATACCCTGTTGGCAATACCTCACTCCTAGCACAAGCAGATTAAGGATGAAGTGACAGCCTTACACTGAACCCTTTTGCTTCTACTGATGTGCTGGTAAGTCTTTAATTTATTTGGGTTTTATAGAATAGGCTCCTTTTGCATGTCTATGTGCCATTTTTCCCAACACATCAGCATCTCACAGGCTCCACACAAGAAGTATTTGCCACGGCAAAAATGGGTTTTACACGTTCAGAAAAAATACAGGATTAGCATTACATATTTCTTTTAGCCTATACTTCTCTTCTGTGAGAAGCAATGATTTATGTGTGTGAAAGCTTTAACTGGACCAGATGCCTGGTTTGGATACTAACAGACAAGCTTTCAAATGCAATTCATTCTTCTTCAGGAACCTGAAGCTTATCTAAGTCTATTCCAACAAGGCAATTGGTCCAATAAAAGATATCACACACCAAAATCCTTGGCTCTCACATTTCCTGGACCATCACATCTACATCATTCCAGCACTGTGTGCAACTTCCTTGGCTATGTTATTTTCAAGATTATTTTCTCACTACAAAAAAGTAGAGGGTCACACACTTTATTACTTATGTATGTTGAGTTATAGGACCAGCTGAGTCCCCAGTACCAGCTGGCCCACACAACCAGGTCTCTTTTTTCAACCGCACTTCACAGCTTGGTTTACATGGGCAAAGAAACATGCATTCCTCTAGTAAACTGCTGTGTATGAAATATGGAAAGAGCAGCAGAGGGCATCAGAGAGCTCATTCTGTCTGTAGCAAGAAATGGTTGTTCAGTGGGCCTGACGAGAGTCAGGCCTTCTTGATTTTCCAATTTTCCTGAAATGAATAGGGCTCTATCTATTGATGCCTAGAACACTGCTTACTGTAGTCATATTTTGCACAAGCTATTTTTTTCTAATGGGAGAAGGATGTGTTTACAAGGTTGGGAACTGTCAGTAACATATCTGTGATAAATGAGGATGATCTACCAACAAGGTTAATCCTAGTATCTGACTGAATAACAGGACAGTGCCACAACACAAGCATGAACTGTAACAAGTGCCACACTGGGAAGCTCTAGCTCCCCTTCTCATGGCAGACTCCTATTGGTTCTATAGCAGGATGTTTATGGTTTGGGATAAGGCCAACACAAATAAGCAAAAAGGTGGACAGAGGCCCTGAGGAAGGTGATACATCGTGCATACAGTAGCCCCCAAACCTTAGGTAGGAAGCAAGAGGCTGCTGCTGCTCACACAATCTACTGGCTGCTGGGGGAAAGGAGAGGTGGTCACAGACACATGCCCTCCCCCACACCCCAAGGGTTGGGCTAGGACATAATGCAATCATTCCTCAACCCCTGCTTCACACCTAGCACAAAACCCAATCACTCCGGCTTTACAAAGGATGGAAAAATTTTGCCCTTAATGAATAAGCCACCTCATTGTGAATGGAGATGAGCCATTATTAAGTAATGTACCAATACACTAAGTACTTAGGTACATGCCTGAACATTTTTTTCCACTGTCTAACTTACCCTGACAATAAGGATCCACTTAATGAGAGAGAGACCAAACCCTGAAATGGCTCCATATCGTCCTGCAGCTGAAGTGGTCAAACAGAAAGACAAGAAAAAGCCAATCCAGTTGAAGAGGAATGCCACTGAAAAAGCAAAAGGTAAAACCATGGTCAAAGTCTTTTTATATTTTAGGTTAATACCCATAAAATAAATTCTTATTCCTTTAAAAAGCTGCTAACATTGAACTCTAGTCCCAAGTGCATAGCATTTCTCCAAACAATGTGTTGCACAATAATGAAGAGTTGGTTCTCTCTCTCTCTCTCCCTCCCTCTCTGTCCTCCCTGCCCCCATCAGGAATTCTTCACAAATCTTTAACCGCAGATTTAATAGCTGATCTCCATACATTCTCTTCCCTCAGTCCCCCATTTTCCCCTTTAAACTTAGCTTAAGTTCCTTCTAGAGTAAGACAGTTTTGCTATTTTATATTTTTTAAATTTTAGAAGGAGCTAGTTTGTTTAATGTTAACCCACTGCTGGCTAAATTCTAAATTTGTAGTATTTCAAACTGAAAGCAAGGGTTCATTTTATATATATATCTCTTTAAATAAGGCAAGCCCATATATAACCTCAGCAATAAATACATAAATAAATAATTGATTTTAGTTAAAGGCAGGCAGGGTCTTTGGAGCTCTTTCAATAGCTTGCTCAGCAGCATAAGTGGGTGAACAGCAGGAGGAATCCTGGTCATTAAATCAGATAGGGTTAGGAATGATGCCTTCCACAGCTACTTACAGGGGAGGAGAAAAACCAAAATTTAGCAGCCACATGGTGCAGTACAGAGCAAAAATGCTTGGCCAGCATCCCTCTTTCACTGTTATGGTTCTGTAGCTAAAATTTTCAGCTTGTATTAAAATGGTTATACACGACAAAGGCTGGTATGATAAAGATGATAATGAAAAATGAAGAGATATGCCTCTACCTCGTAAAGATGAACAGCTCCTCACAATATATCAATAGGTTTAATAAGCAAAAGAAAATCAAGTTCAAAGAGAAAAAGAAAAGAAGGAAAGCTTGGATTTGTAATGAAACCCTGGACGAACCTGGAGAGAGTTTAATGTGCCTGATTTCTCTCCTGGGAGGATGAGAAATCCTTCACATCCCTTCCCCCATCCCAGAAAAAGAGCATATCTAGTTTTTCCTGTAGCTATGAAAATGGAAATGTTAACATATTTTTGCTACACAGGACCTTTCATTGAGAATATGGCCAAGACTGCACAGGTACTTACTGAAGAAAGTTAACATGAAAATTCCATCATTTCCTATCCTCAGCTGATCAGTATCATCAAAATCATCCCGTGCCACAAAGTCATCCTCCTACAATGAAATTGAGAAAGGGGTGAGGGGAAGTCAAGTTTAATTTGATCTACGTCACACAACAAGCCTGAGCTTAGGAGCTTACACAGGCTTCACAGCAAATGGTCATGAAATAGAGTTCTCAAACAGTAATGTGCCTTGTACAGTGCAAGGGCACAAAACGCTAACTTCCCATTTAAGAATTCCCTAGGCACAATGACATTTCTGCATCTTTAAGACATCAGGTACATGGGAGAGGCAATTTCCAAAAGTAATACAGGACATGACATATTGACTTGTCAGGCTTGAGACTTTTGCAGATAGCCAAAACAAAGACACTTCCAATATCAACTATAAACCTCCCTTCCTGATCTAATATTTTCCCTCAAGGCTTAGATCAGGGGTCAGCAACCCCGGGCACATGTGCCAAGCATGGCGCACAAGGCCATTTTGCTCAGCATACCACTGCCAGCCCGGGCTCTAAGCAGCTGCTGCCAGCCACAGAGCCCAGGCTGCTCCCTGGGAGGCTGCAAGCCCTGCTGCAAGCAGACTGGGCTCCGTGTGCCAGATGCAACTACGAGGCTGCAAGCAGCTGCTCCGGGCTCCGGCATGTTGGCACGCCAGCACCTTCTAAGGTAAACATTGTGTTTTTTTCGGCACTCCGGCCAAAAAAATGTTGCCTACCCCGGGCTTAGATAATCTCAGTGAAAACTGGAAGAAGAGAAAAAAAAAATGGCAGATACTAGACATCTGATGCTGGTAATTTATTAACAAAGGCTAACTGGGGTAGAGAAGCATTGGGGACAACAACAAAGGAGGAAGAAGAAATCTATCCTGTCAGACAGTGGGTTTTATTATCCTCAGACCAGAAGGGCTGACCTCCAAAAAGATCAGTAAATGGTAGGAATGAGGAGTTAACTAACCCGAGAGGGGGCAAAAAGTTGGACTATGACCTCTTACTTTTCAAGTTTTGTCCTTATGTGGTTGCGGGAGAAAAAACATGGCTGACAGATTTACAAAGTGAGCCTTGACCTCTAAGACTCTGCCAACTCAGCTCTACTCCCCGTGTTATAACAACACTAGCACCTGAGCTCCAGGAACTCCCTTAAAAGTTTAGGTGCTTTGAGATCCCTCATGGGAGGTATTATGGAAGTGCAAATTATGATCAAGTCTTAAACAATAAGCCTGCAGGCATGAACATTGCGACTATACCCGAGTCCCACATTAATCCAAATGGCATATATCAGTTTTACTAAAAAATGTTACATCATGCCAGCTGGTCAGATAAAAAACTATTTGAAAAATACCTTGGCCCCTTTTGAGGAAATGCTATGGTGGCACGCACCAAAAAATAAATAAATAAATAAAATCAAGAGTTTTGATTAACAAGGTATTTAGGTTTATTTAGATGCAACAAGTTCTCAGAAAAGACTTTTAGGAACATGCAGGTAAACAAGTCAACTTACTCGTCCAGGAACCAAAGGAATGGTAGCTTCAGCCTTAGTTCTCTCTGCTTCATCATAACTAGGCAGTGTTGTAGCCACATTATAAGAAGGGGGCTTGGGAAAGCCCGACTCATCTTTGTAGTCAAAATATGCTACAGAAAAGAAGAAGAAAAAACCCCCTCACATTAACATAGGATACAACATGCCTCCAACTGCTGATTTGAGGAAAGCCACCACCAGCAAAAATAGCATGTAGAAGACCATACCCTTAAAAATTACCATTTTGTAGTGAAACACTAGTTTAATGTCACATGTATTAGAAACTGAAAAATGCCATCATAAAAGTAGCAAAACAAATGTAAGCAGTATGCTAAGAATTTTAGAGGGTGAAGGGATTTCACTCTAGAGAAAAATCAGCAGGATAGTCCTCTTGAAGCAGGAAGACTGAAAAGAAAGCTGAAACCATGTTAAACACATCCCTGCCACACACATATTCTTGAACTTTTTCTGAGAAAATACAGTGGTTCTTCAACTGGAAAGGAACAATATAGAAAGCACCAATTTAACTGGGTCTACCTACGCTCTCTAAGACAACACAGCTAACACATACATTCCAATAAGAGACATAGAAACTTTTACATTTTCAAACTTCAAATTGTTCCAAGCCCTCTGAAGTCCTTCAAGCTAAAGGCAATCAATTTGTCAGAAAGGGGCCCAGTTTGCTTTCTGAGGGGTGAAAAAGATAGTGGAATAAAGTCAAGTGTGCTATAACTGTGTCCTGTTCTCTCAGACCTGTTGAAGAGTTAGACCATTCAGGGCACCTTTATGGGTATAGCACTGAATATAGTATGTTTTATAGATTCTCTAGGAAGCACCACTCAGAAGCATGGCAGATAGCATTGAATAACCTCTCCCCAGAGTGTGCTGGTTGCTTGCAAGATCTGTGACCCTGGACATCTCCATTTCCATCAAATTAACAATTTCTGCACAGGGAGGAAGAACGCAGACCACCCACTCCTCTGACCTATCTGGCAGACTGCAAAAGGTAGGTCTTTCAGGAAGACAGCTGAATTTGGGGATTACAAAAGCATAGCAAGATTGAAAACCAAATTTGCTCCAGAGACTGCCAGGTTGAGAAGGGACTGCAGAAAGGCTGTATATACATGTCAATGGGTTCCTTTTTGTATTTGCAAGGAGTAACTTCACCGCATAATTACCCTTAGCTAAGGTTTTTTTTAAATGTTTATTCGCTCTCTTGAATTGAGATGGCAACAAAGGGCTACAAGGACAGGGCTGTTATTTCCTTCCAATAGCCTTCAGTTTTCTTGTGAGTTTTTCTGTATTGCTTCTATGCAGCCATTATTATTTGATTTACAAGTTTGATTTGCATTTTCTGCAAAGAAAATGTTGCTGAGAGGAATGAAGATTTTGGTTATCATCAGCACAGAAGCAAACGCTCCTCTGAGAACTATTCATTTTTACTTGGTATGATCATGCAGATGAGAAGGGTACATTATAAGCTGATTTAGTCCATCTTAATCCTCTTTATTACTGAGAAACTATGATAGATGTAATCAGAACTAGAGCCATAATTAATCTAATAATACAATGGAACCATTCAGTAACTTCAGGAAGTGCAAAATATGGGTGCAAATTATGGCACCTTTTTCAAGGTGCTGAAATCTAGAAAGCCATAGATGGTTTGGGACTTTGTTACCTTAGAGATGGCCTTTCTACTTGTTTTCAAACATGACAGCACACAGATCCCTTGATGGGTAGTCAAAGAGAGGCACTCTCAATGGCCTATATTTGAATGTGGAAAACACTCAGAAGGGGGATGAAAAAGGTCTGACAGCTTGAAAGATTATAAATGGAAGTTTCATTTTATCAACTTGATCTGAAAAATATGTTTTTGTTTTCAACTTTTCCAGGGTCTCAATCTGTTTTATTCATTATATGCTCATTATATGCTCAGTTAGCACAGAATATACACAGGATAAGCAAAATCAGGTAAGTATGGCCTTACTCCTAACATGATTCTTGCATTATGTAGAGCAGTAACTGCCATAAAGTTATCTGAGATGAGCTCTTTTCCACATCATCAGTTCCAGCCATTTCCTTTTCCATGACTGCAGACAAAAGGTATTTAAAACACTGTACCATATTCAAGCATTTGTATACTCATTAAAAAACATAATTTAGCATTATAACCAACAAAGGAGCTCTGAGGACAAAAATAGTAAAGATACCTCAGGTAGAAGGAACAAGCCCTGTTCAAATGTCAGATCATTAGAGACAGACCACAACTCCTCACAGCACTCAAATGTTACCCTCCTTCTCTACACTGGGAGCTCTGTGAAATGTAAACTGAGCACCACTTTACGAGGATGACATCAGACAACTGCCACCAAAGTACGTTTTATTCCAAACCACAAGTAACTATGATCTGTTTCGATCCAGTCTCATCCCTCTACTCTTAGTTAAGCAAGGAGAGAGTACCTTCCCATAAAACAAACAAACAAGGGCATAAGAAATAAGAGAATGAATAAAAACACCTATTCCCTAGTTGCTGGCTTTACCTGCATTCTCTGCAGAAATGCTGCTGTAGGGTGGAGGGGCATCATTCACAGCTGGTGCAGTCTCACTAGGCTCCTCCTCATTCTGCAACTGAACAGAAGTAGTATTTACAATTTAACAGGGCTGAAAACACAGACAAGAAAAGTAAATGCACCCCCCTCCCATAAGCATTGATATACCTCATCCAGACATAACAGCACTGGGTGACATTCCAGCTGCTAAATTACACCTGCATGTCCATACAGCTCTTACCAAACTACTGCACAGCATCCTGTAACACCATTTGAAAATGTACGTAACAAACTTTGTTCCAGTTAAAATTAGTCTACATGGTAAGTCCCTTTACACATAGGTTCCACAGCACGGGTGCTTCTGGTTCCCACTTCCTCTGCACCAGCTAGCTGCAAACAGCAGCTGCATCAAAAAGGAGGAAATGGCAGGACAGACTCAACAGAGCACTCCGTGGCTCACTGTGGCTGTACTAAGAAAACTTGTGTTCAGGCAAGTTACCCAAAATAGGCTGCCTGCCTGTCAGTCATGCAGTGGAGGAGGAGCAGCAGCAGCAGCCAGGGGCAAGATTTGTCTACACCTTCTGCTGTGGATTGGTGCTTCCTACATACAGGCCATGTCTACACAAGACACTGACTGCGCAGTAGCTTGTTACTACTGTGCAGTCAGCATTACCTAAAAGCCATGCAGTGACCCTAATGCTTTAGTCCTTATGTATGCAAGTACTAAATGACTGCGTGGTAACAACTATAAAGTCACCATCTCGTGTAGATGCAGCCAGGGAGTATAAGCAGCCACAACGTTTATCTAATGCTCAATGTCTAGCTTGCATTAAGTTCAGATACAAACATATTCTTTGATCAAGCAAGCTGACGACACTGGTTTACAAGCATTCAACACAGAATGTATTAGACCAAACTATATGCATCCATTAGCCATCATCTACTTTGTTCTTCCCACTGACATCACTGAAGCAACACAGAAAATGTGTATTTACATAGAAAACCAATTCCAAAACATTGCTTTGGGACTGAACCACTTGCCTTGATCCACAGCTATTCTTTCCTTCTCTCATCGTAATTAAGTGACAACAACACTCCAAATAGCAATTCCTTTTTTAACATCTTCAACTACCCTCCATACATATTAATGCTAATATCCCTGAAGCTGCCTGTGACATTTTCTTCTTTTTCTCTACTGAGACACTTATGACCTCTTTTCAAGATTCAAGTACTTCCCAAGTATTAAAAAGCCCTTTTTCTTCCCAGCTCAGCCTGCAGAACTAGCAGTTTTATTTCTTTTTTTTTTTTGGTTGGGGTTTCTTTCTTCATTTGCAAATTCTTTACCAGGAAAAATTCAAGTCTCTGCTTTAGATGAAGGTTCAGTTTTATTAAAGAGACATCTGTGTCTTGTGTTCAACATACGGTTTATTTTTGTTAGACTTAAGATCAAAAAATCTAACTGCTTCATGTCCTTCCTGAAGCCAAACCCGAATTATGAAGGACTGAATTTTCAGGTAAGGTACATGTGCAATTGTTGCAAGTATGCACATGTCTAGGTCATTTGGAAAGTCAGGCTGTAAGCAGGCTGGCTGTCTTGCTGGCTGTCTTCTCCAGGTGGGTATCGCTCCCCAAGGAGCATCTCAGCCAGTTCTCCCAAATAAGACACAACAAGCAAACACACAAAACCAAATCCTGCTGCCCTGTCCTGGGCACTAGTAGGAAAGGAGCCCTTCCCAGCACAACAGCCTGGCCTTTCTTTGTATCAAGCTATTTTGCTCACAAAATCTCCTAGGATTTTTTTAAAGCTCCTAGCAGGACAGTCACTGGCTATCCAAATGCCCCCACCTTTCTCACCAAGGCTGACCAATCCCTCTGAAAGAGGCAGACCACCCTGTTACACAGGACTTGGAAGCTTGTTAGAAAATAAATTGAGCTAGGTTTGTTATTATGGTTAAGTGGAAACCTGTTTGACTAATTCAGGTATGCAACTGCCATGTCTGCGCATACAAAACAGGTGAATATGAATGGAAATAGCTAATTAGGCACAATAGTTCTACCAAGGACTTCAAACCTGCATGCTCGATGCGAATTTGTGATCTACGAGCCTTCTAAAACTACTACTGACCGGTTTGACATAGTGGCTTTTAACCTTTTCATTAAGCCTCCAATTTCAGGTCCCCCTCCAACTTTGCCAGATGTCACTTTTGCCACCTACTGAGATTCTCCTTGGTTTAACCACAGGAAAAGGACATGGTAGTTGCAACTCTCAGGTTGCAAAGTCCTGGTCTTACACATGATGGACACGAATAATTTCTCTTAAAAAGAGAAGGCAGTGAAGTAGTCAGGGTCCAAAATTTGACCTCCAGTTTATAAATAAAGGGCTTTTCCCACCTCTCCTGTTCCAGACAGCAAGGAGGAAGGATACAAATTTAGTATCAAATTTAAAACACTTTATCCCAGTAGAATTTAACCCACAACCTCCAGCTGCAAGAAAGTAATCCTATTCCTTCAAAGTATATGCTGAGGCAAGGTGTGCAGGATACCTGACTGATAGCTACAGCTGTGCTAGTCACACAAAGCACAGCTAGATCAATAGGACAGCAGCAGCCAATGCTACTGTAACACTATATGCCTGTTTATTGCAAATCAATGTTTTAAATCAAAGGCAAATCATCTAACTCATCATCTGTGCTCACCAGTACCCAATCTGCACACACAAACTAGATATTTGTGAGCACAAATGTGGGGAAATCCTTTTGACAAGCTGACACCATAAAATTTCCCTGTACACCTACAACGTAGGGGCAAGAATACAAACGTAGTTTCCTAAAGCTATGTCTATTCTTAAAAGTATCTTCCAAGACCATAACGCTGATTAAGGAGATAACATCTTTTTTTAAACCAGCAAAAAACCTACTGCACATACATACCAGGAAAGAAGCATTTTTTCTGGTATTGTCTAATTTATACAGGGGATGTGTATATGCTATACTAACAAAACAACTCCTAACTAGCATTAACGTAGCATCAGACATTTTCTGCATAGATCTGGCTTTCATTATCTGGAACTACCTGCTTGCCTCTTATAAGAGCATAGAGAAGCTTTGTTACTGTCAGACAGTAAATACCTATGCTGCATTTGAGTGAATATGCTGAATTGAATGATTTGGCTTTAACCATGAAATTGATGAAAAACAACTATGTGTAGCTAGAACAGAACAATCATAATACAACTAATAATAAAAGATAAGCAATATCCAGATGTTAGGTGGGAAACAAAAAATTGTTAAAAGAACTCTCAAGACTGGAGAGTACAGTCCTTCTTGAACAGGAGTGGGCAATTATTCCCCCCGGGGGAGGGCTGCTTAACAACTTTTGGTGAGCTGTCAAGAGCCAGAAGGGTAGCCCCACCCCACAACAGGTGCCCTACCCTCAAATTGCCATCTTGGGACCAGAAAGTCCTATCCCCTAACCCCCTAACCTTTCCCACTAGAATTTTCTCCCCATGTCCCCAGAAGTACTCCATTGGGGGAGGGGCGAGGGGGGGGGAATGCCATCTTGGAGCCAGAAAAAAAAATCATATTCTAAAAATCAAATGTCTACTATAATATTTTAATTTTATTTCAAAAAATATTTTTGTCCTGATTTGTGTGTGCCTTCATTTTACATATAAAGGTGACTGCATAATAGCTCAAAATAATCTTACTCTTGTATATTGTGGGGGGGTGAGTATGGAGTGTGTGTGTATGGAGTTAGTGAAGGGGTGTGGAGGTGGGGTTTGTTGGGGCCCTCGTAAAAGGGTGTGGACATGTGAATGGGGTGTGGGAGGATGGGTGTAGAGTGTGTGTGTGGGTGCAGGGTTTGTAGGCAGATGTGGGCCCCCATGGTACACAGACCCCGCAATCAGCAGCAGGCCCTTTGGGTGCTCATGGTCCACAACAGACAGAGCCCCCCAGCAGCATTGGGCTCCAGCTGAATCTCAGGAGCTGCATGTGACAGCATGGAATCAGCCCAGCCTACTGGCACAAGCCTGCAGACCAGACCAGGCACATGGGGCTCCTGGCACTGCAGGCAAGAGCTGTTCGCCATTGAGTCAGGCTGGGCTGGCTCTGTGCCTCCATGTGGCACTTCCAGCACTCTAGCAGGGAGCCACACATGGAGGCATGGAGCCAGCCTGCACTGATGGTATGCGACTCCCCCAGCTCCTGATTCACGTGCCATCAGGCCAGGTGGTCTTTGTGCCACGTGTGGCTCCCAGCTGTCCTTCCAGGAGCTACATGCCATTGGGCTGGCCAGGCTGGTTCCATACCTGCAGGTGCAGCTCCCTGTTGGCATGCTGGAAGCCCCACGTGGAGGCACAGAGCCAGCCTGGCCCAGACCAAGGATGTGTGGCCCCCACCTGCAGTGCCAGGAGCTCCATGTGCTGGCACAGAACCAACCTGGTGTGGTCTGAAGGCATGCACCAGCAAGCCAGGCCAGTTCTGTGCTGCCATGTGCAGTTCCCAGGACTCAGCAAGAGCTGTGCACCTCTGGGGGCTCTGCCTACCGCAGGCCATAAGCGCCCCGACAGCCCACCACCTGCTGCTGCTGCCACCGCTGCCAGGGGCTGTACACCATTGGGGACAGAGGGAGGAGTGTGGTGAGGGGGCCTACACCCATCCAAAAACCCCACACCCACCCCCCACTGCAGGCAGGAGCTCTCCTCCCCACTCACCAGCTGTCCAGTCCATGCCATTGCACTTGGTGCCTCCACATGGGGTTCCCAGCTGGAGTGAAAGGAGTCCCACAGAGATGGAGACACAGAGCCCGCCCAGCCCAATGGCATGCAACGTCTGAAAGCCCATGCCTCCCATCAGCTTTCAGAGGGCCAGCCAAGGGCTGGTAATAACTGTTTTTTGGAAGGGTCCTGCGGACTGGACAGAATGGCCTGGTGCGCTGGATCTAGCCCCTGGGCCATATTTTTCCCACCCCTGTTCTACAGTCTAACTCAAAACCAGAACAAACTCCAGTTCTAATTGCTACACTGTGTTCCACCCCAAAAATGTCAAAAATACCATCAAGAAAAGCCTCCTGTTAAAAACACAACTGCAGCAACTGGAGGAAAACAAGCTATTAAAATACTACTATCAGTCTAAGCATCAGTTGTTAGGACAAGGAGAAACGATCTGGATGCAAGGAACGATGCGTGTAGTTTTGCCATAAAAAATCTGAACTTGAAGAGCAGTTGGGCCTGAGAGACGTCAAAAAAAGGAGATAGTGATTAGACTACTGCTGTACAAATTCAACAACAACTTGGACAAAAAGAGAGCGTCATAGAGAACAAGTCTGTCAAGTGCAGAGCTAAATCTTGACTCAGGCTCTTCTGGCTCCACTTTCTATGAAAAATTGGCCCAACTTCAAGCCCTGAAAGGCTTTCCATGTCAGATACCTAGACTGCAATCTGCAAACCCTAGAGATATGTACACAAATTATTTCCCAGCAGATTAAGGACATTAACAGCAAAGGGAAGAGTCCTGCACCCTACACACACGGGCTCATGTTGCACTACCTGGTCCCTAATAGTGGAAGGAGGCATCCCACTGCATCTTTAATGATACAAGAAAAGAGAAAGGGTGGTGGGAGGTAAGAAAGGAAACGGATTTGAAAGATGAAGGGGAAATAAAAGCAATGAATAAAAGATAATACTGAAGAATGAAAAATAAAGTGCCTCAAATGAAAAATTATTCCTACAAACATGTTTTAAAGAAGAAAGGTAAGCCGGACCTAACGTTCATTTTAACCATGTCAATGCACATAACGAAACAAATTACAGGTATTTTGCCCACTCTGGGCATTTTGAAACCGAGCTATACTTTAGATGACTTCAAGGCCCTACACTGCATGTGCTTACATGAAACAGATTTTCCTTCTAATGCACAAAATACACAGAAATTTCTCACAGCCCTTCTAATGATTCCAGGCATCTAAAATGTAACAAAATGCTCATTAGTAAGGGAGTAAGCATTGGTGTGGCAGAAAGAATGAATCATCAGGTATCATGTGACCCAACACTGCCAGAACTGCACTAGCCTTGCATTTTCCAGCTAAAATGGTGCAGACATCTGGTACACACAATTAAGAATGCTTTATTTGCCCTTGCAAATGGTTTTCCTTTTGGGGTTCTGAAAGAATATTAGACAGAACAAGAGAAATCTAATTAATGCACAATTTGAATGAAGTCAGAAGGCAGCAAAGGCCATTTCACATGCATATCTGAATTAAGCATTGTGTTTTTCCTTTGACTCACTGATGGATTTTAGTTTGCAAAAACTAGCTCCTTTTTGTTGTATTAGAGGAAAAAGTCTTGAGTGAAAAGTTAACAGATCCTTGGTTACTTAAATATTAGAGCAGTAGCATGTCCTGAGGTTAGACTATATGATGCGACCCAGAAATATTCTGATCCCAGTGAAGCCAGGAAGTCACCACAGGCCCCAAGTAAGACACTCACTTTGTGCCTCAGTTTCACCTTCAGAAAAAGTAGTACAACCACATTTACATGCCAACCCTCACCAGGGCTGAGAATTTTAAATATCTGTAAAATTACTGAAATCTTTGAGTGGGAATTTCTCTATAGAAATGTGAAATATTGTAATAGCTAATATTTTCATTCTTGTAATCTTTCAAAAATGGTTATTAGAGTTTATAATATGGTATTGTGTCTGTCCAATAACATGCTTACTCTCTAAATCTAAGTTATCCACAGATCTCATGCTAACCTCTCAAGTGTTCAAAAATTCATAACCCCACATACTAACTAGCCTGGTTAGATGTGTTTATACTCAATCAAGGATAAAAATCTATAAAACTTTACTCTGTTCAACAATATGGTAAGATTATTGGTTAAATACATTACAAAAGCTATCAGATTTCCTCCAAAATTCTAATCCTTAAATTCTGTATTTTGAAAACATAATCTCTAACAAGAAAGGAAGCCTGCAATCAGTCTAGCTTCAGGTTTGCACAGTAGTAAAACCTGAACTGATTAGAAAACTATGACAAGTGGAACAGAAAGGTCCAAAATAATATCCACTGTCGAATGAGGCGTGCATACCGCACAGACTCAGGGCAGCCCTAGGAAAATGCCAACTCTTACTTTTCATTTGTTTTTTGACTACAGAAAAATACTGGAGCAGTTCTCCTGTTGCAAAGAACTCAGAAACACCACAGCGGTTCAGAATGTTTCTGACACTACAATTTACTATTTGAAATTGCTGGGTTTATGTTGTGAATCATGTTTGAACACCAAACAGTGCTAACGTGTGCATGGTACCCTGTAGCACCCCTGAAAGGATCTCCAGGCACCTCAGGGTGCCGTGGCATCCTGGTTGAGAATCACTGTACTAGCTACATTCCACTTTCAGTTGCATCTCTGATCTGACTAACAAGACAATGTGACAGAGTTCAACAAGCTCTGTGGCAACTGTTCCTAGAGTTAAACTAACACAGAGGCCAAAACTGATTTACACTCCAGCACTCAAGGTCATCCCCACAACAAGATTAGGGAGTAGGACAGCAAGAGATACAGATGCTATTTTCAGCTTCCAAAGGGAAATTGTAAGCTAAGGGGAAGGAAAACAAAGATTAAGTTATAAAATACTTTGACTGTGAATTACTTAAAACAAACAGAATTCTACCATTTTTGAAGGAGCAGATTCTTTAAATTATACTTTATTTTGATAGATGAAATGAAGTTGATGCTGATGGCTGCCAGATGAGAACTACCATAATGATCCCTGGGCAGCAAGGCCAGGCTCAAAAAGGCGGGGGAAAGAGGTGTGGGTCAGGGGAGGCAGCATGGTAAAATGCCCAAAACAGGCCTCTGGGAGCCAGGACTCCTGGGTTCACTTCAGAGCTGGCTCTAGGAGGCAAATGGGAGAGCTTCTGGGACCCCCCTGTTATGTGTCTGCAGGAGGCCAAGACAACCACCACAGGAACTGGGGTGACTTGTAGATATTATGGCAAAGCCCTCCTCAATACTGGTAAGCATTAAATCAGGCCTCAGTGCCTGGAAAACTCATGAGAGCTCTGATTCCCTAAACTATGATCCTAAAAATCACTTAATACAGACACGTCCTGTTACTACTTTGAATAATCCTTGGGTTATGTACAGTAGTAAAGTTAAGCATATGAAAATAATTTTGCAGGATTGAGGCCTCAGATATCTTCCGATTATTTTTTAAACTGAAATAGCCACATTAAGTTTTTTAACATAAAGTTGCCAACCTGCAAAGGAGCCTCCAGTCAATACTGAATGCCACATTTAAAACTTTCAGAGCTAGGTACATTAGCTATTAGCAATAATCTGCTGTGAATCTGTTTGCTGTTTCCTACAATATCTAATGAGTTTTTGGAGGACTGAATTACTACAATGCTTTTCCATCAAGAGACTTCAGAGACTGGAAAATTTAGCAGAGACATTAGTTCACAAGCATATCTACTCATCTGGTGTTAGGTAAGGTAGGCTTAACAGTCCTATCTTCACAGGTGTTAATTGTGGTGTTGATACTGAATACTTTTCCACCATGGAAACATGTATACAACTTCTGGTATGCAAAGGCAGAAGAGATGAAGAATCCCATAGTGACAAGATGTAAAAAGCCTTAAACTGCAGATAATCCTCATCAGATCTTACTTATGTGTTACTATGGTAATATAGCGAGCTCTCGGGTTTCTAAAAGACAAACATGGAAGATGCTGACTATATAAGAATCAATATAAAGCTCTATTTTTCTATCCCCTAATAACTTTGGCTTGAAGTAAAATATGACATTAAACTGCCATGTCTATCTCGAAGGTAAAGAAAATTGTTTTCAAAAACACTAAAGAGGAAAAAAAAGTTAATCAACCTGGATTACCGTTCATTTAGATACTCCCCTCATTTGAAATGCTCTGGTCCCTGTATTTCAAAAATCTGCTTGTTAATTACTCTCTGAATTTGTTGCTATATCGACTGGAAAGGTTACAAGAAAAAAAGGTTTAATGAAGCAAAATTGCTGACTACTTCTATTGTCAACAGTCTGATGGCAAATTTTGTGCCCACTGATTTTAATAGGAATTATGAGCCCAAGCTTACTTCCACTAACATAACTGAAAGTTTTTGCACTAACTTCAATAGGAATAAAATTGTGTACTCAGAGCTGCTCCTCAGAGCTGTTCCTGCAGCCAGATCCATGCAGGAGCCAACCCACAGACAGCTGACTTCAGGTTCAAGGCCTCACTGGCCCTTTCTTGACAGAAAAACAGTGTTTTCTTCAACACAGTTAGCTCCACAGAACTGAAAAGCTTATTAAGTCACAGGGTAACACATTTCAGTGTTACCCTATATGTTAAGGCAGGCTAGGAAGGCTGGTTGACTATGTTATCTTGACTGAATTCAAAGCCTGAAACAGACATATCTGATGCCCATCAATATAAATCCTAGGTGTAAGGGTAGCTTATCTTTTACTGGCTGGTAGTTATAGCCTACATGGGGAAACTTTGTGGTATAATCACCTGTGTGGACACACACATTCCTAAGCGTCTGCACAAGGAGCTGCACTGACGTAACTCTTATGTGTAGACAAGTCCTTAGAAAAATAAACCTATAACTACAAGATGACTGTGAGCAGAGACCTTCCTCCAGCTGTTTGCCGTCTTAGTGCAGAAGAACCAGAGTTTCAGTAGAGCATGTGGATATGAAGTAGTTCCCCTGAGGTAGCAGGAAGCAAGGACTTACCACATGTCAGCTGTTCCATGAAAACTGTCAGTACACATACTTAATACAGAGGCAGATGAAAGTTAATCACAGTAGCTTAGCCCTCTTTCACCTCCCGCAAGGTACACTTGGGCAGTTATTCTGAAGCAGCTAACATGCAATAAACTCCTTCCCCTTTCCCTAATTCAATACGCACACAGCCTTACAGAGAGCAGCCACACCAAAGCTGACAGAACAGGCCATGTTTAACACTGTAACTGGAGTCCTACTCCAAAGCTAATTTCCAGGTGTGGGACAGAAACCAAGGGTGCCAGGCTCAGGTTCCTCATCTCCCAAGGTTCGGGCTCCTTTTCTCCCACTCCCCTCTCCTAGGGCTTTGCACCCTTTGCAGCACGCTGCAAGCCAGGCAGGCAGCACTGATTTCCCTTCCATTCCCCCCACCTGTGGAGGGGCTAGGCTCAGCCATGTCACAAATAGCAGGTGGAGGAGAAGCCCCCAACACACCCCACCCATATGCACCCACACCCCCTCACACACCTCATCTCACACACCCCACCATACCCACACCCCACATCCACCCACACTCCCAACCTCACCACTACCTAGAGGGTAGGTTTAGGTTAGCTATCAGGAGGTGCTACTTCACGGTCAGGGCAGCTAGGTTCTGGAACCAACTTCCAAGAGAAGTGGTGCAGGCTCCTACCCTGGGGGTTTTTAGGAGGAGGTTAGATGAACACCTTGCTGGGGTCATTTGACCCCAGTACTCTTTCCTGCCATGGCAGGGGGTTGGACTAGATGATCTGCTCAGGTCCCTTCTGACCCTAGAAACTATGAAACTATGAACCACACCGCCCACACCCACACAGATACCCAAGCCACACCTCCATACGCCTCAACCACACACCCCACATCCACACACATATACCCATACCCCACACACCTACACCCTCACAACACCCCATTCCACCATACCCACACATATATCCAACTGTCCCACACATCCCACACACATCCATATCCACCCCACACACACACCCCTCCATACACACACTGCACACCCTACCATACCCACACCTGACACACACCCCACATACACCCTCTAACCCTCCACACACACAATATACAAGCAACCCCACCCCCCAAAGAGGTACTTCCTGGGCAAGGGAAAAGACTTCCAGTGGCAAAGTTAAGAGTTAGGAGTGGGACTTCCAGTCAAAAATTGGCAACCAGGGGCAGGGCTACCCTCATGGCCCTCAATGCCTCATCAAAACTCATTAAGCAGCCCTCCAGCCAAAATAATTACCCACTCCTAACATACACCTTCACCAACCAGGTCTGGGGAAAAATACTGCTGAAGGAGTGTGTACCCACTATTTCCTACATGGGTTTAAGCTCTACCTTGAAGACACGCATTGTATGTAAGCAAACAACTTGAGATCTCACTCAATCGCTGAAAAAAAAAGTATAACCTCAGCTTCAATTACACACAGGGCTTTAATAAGCTTTTTAAAAGCCTCATCCTTTTCCTAGTGGGCACATTTACTGTTCCTCAGCTTGTGGTTTGAGAAAAGCCTCTGCTGCATTGAACTCAGGACCCTGGGGAACAAGCTCAAGTGGTACTAAACTAGGGGTAGGCAACCTCCAGCTCACGTGCCAGAGTGTGACACACAAAGGCAGTTTGTTTGGTGCACACACCTCCAGGGGAGATGACAGGGAAGTGGCCAGGGCTGTGCTGACACAACAAAAATCAGGCCCTTTGCAGCTCCCCACCATCTGCTCCTGACACACCAACATCTTACAAGCTGAGGTTGCAAGTGTTTTTGGCACTCTGCCTAAAAATATTAACAATATTTGCTCTAAACCACCTTTGCACCCTCTTTGTCCTGAACCACTTCGGAGGCTAGAGGCTGGTCTGAATTACAGCAGCTTTCTGAGCCTGCCTCAAGGGTAGGGAATTCATGGCGGAAGTGGGTTGCAGGGAGGCTCCTTTAATCTTGCAGGTTCCCCTGCACTACCAGTTGACAGAGGCTCTGGCTTGGCTGCAGCCCCATGCCCCCCTGTAGGCACAGAAACCTTTGGAGTGCAGCCTACTTCTGGGGGGGGGGCTCACTGCACACATGCCCCCGTCTGCTCCACTACCTATGCCTCACCCCCTCCACCCCTCCTGCCCCACCACCACACTCCCCACTTCCTCACACATAGGGGGGTAAGGGTCTGGGGGCAGAGGGCAGTGGGTCAGGAGTGGGTCAGGGGCACCAGCAGGGCAGGGGGCTGTGGCTTGGGAACAAGGGGCAATAGCAGGGGCAGGACACAGGCATATCAAGGCTGCTCAGCACCACAAAGCAATGTGAGAAGGACAGCTGCAGCTGGACCCATGTGAAAGAGGCAGAAGAAGCTCCAATTTTCCATGATAAAAAAACAAAATCAAATGCCAAAATATATAGGTATTTTGTATTTATTTTATTATAATGATTGAGGCTCTGGTAGGTTTCCAAATTGCTTTAAAATGGTAAATTTATCAATAAAACATTGTGTTCAACTGATACCTATATATATATATAGTGGCATTTCATTTTAATCACAGAAAACCACAAATTTTGGGTCTTAATCAGAATTTGGGAGAAAATAAATTTAAACTCAAAATTTGAGATTTTTAAACAGAGAAAACTAGGACCCCTGCTCATAAGGGAACCTGAGGTCAGCCTTCAGAGCTCCTGCAGTCAGCCATTTCTCACTGCTCCAGTGCATACCCCTCAGTCTAACAGGGCTGGGCTGAGGCTGGGGATTTCATTCTGAACCGTCTGCTCAGAACCCATCAAAAACTACAGCAGATCTTTAACTCAGTGAGGAAACAATAAGACCAAAGCAGAATACCCTCTGATTACAAGCTGGTTTTGATCAATTTCTCTGGTAACTGGACCAATCACAGGGGTTAAAGATTCCAAAAGGTGAGCTTTAGGAAACAAATCACATGCAGTAAATATTACTTTTATCTTCTACTTACTGGGGACTGACTTCAGTTCAGAACTGTCACTGACACAAGGCTCCCTGTAGGCACAGAAGCCTGCTAACACAATTCACAATGCAGGATGGGTGTTGGCACAGAGAACACATTTCTTTTCTATCCCAAATTTCCACCATTCATCTCTGTTGTCCTTAGGCTTCCTAGATGCGCATCTTTTTCCTGAAACACCAAAAATCTGAAGACAAAGTCCACCACATGCAGGCCATGCTCCTGCAGATACTTTACATACATTCTACTACTGACTATGGGAGTGCTGCTGGCACAAAGGAAAAATCAGCACATACACAAACGTCTGCAGAAGCAGGCTTAAGTCACCGTACTGTACATGGATAATAGATATGTTTAGCCAAATATGGGCCAACCAGTTATTCAGAACTCCTAATACACAATTTACTAACTGAAATTCAGGGGAAGAAAAAAAATCTAAAAGCAGAATTTCCAGCCTGTCACAACCGTGTAACCTAAAAGTTACGCTGGGTGATTCAAATGCACAAGTCTATCCTGAAGGCTACTTTCTGATGGTACAAACCATCAGTCCACTAGTTCCTGAAATTAAACATATTCTCTGTGGTTATGAATTCAAACCATTTTCTTTTCATAGTAATAAGGGACTCATATATATTAGCTGTTGTCATCACAAGGCATAGCAACATATGATAAAACAGATTTAAACCTGACACATTCCCTGTTAGAAAATAACTCCCCCACCCCCTCATCCTTTCTACATATAAATGTCAACTGTGCATCTTTATTTTCAAAGCATGCACTTTTGAAACAAGACGGGCCACAGCACATAGCACACTCATCAGTCTAGCAGGAATACGATTCAAGAATGCTGAGATGCCATTTAAAAAAAAGAACAAGAAATCAACTGATTGAAAAACAGATCATCTATGGATTTCTGGCTTGCATTTTCCCTTGAGATACACTGCTCCACTGACAACTGCTCTCAAAGAAGCTATAGCATGCCAGTACGTTCATGTTACTTCATTTGCCATGTTTACGTGGCACAGCAATAAACCCTTGGGGCACGGAGTATTTTTCTAATCTCCAAAGTACTTCACAAAATTACAGCCCTGGAAGAAGAAGAAGAAGAACAGCAACAATACCCCTGTTCTGCTGAGCACGCCCAGCTCTGCTTAGACAGGAGGGGTCACCACATGAGGATGACAATGATGATGGCTTCACCGGATACTGCTCCTGCCCAAAAACTGTGGGTCATGAACTCTTTTCTCTGCAATACACCCAAACTCTCCCCAGCCAGCCTTGTTTGGAGGTTACCATTTTTAAGTACTTGGAGACCCTCCCGTCGCAAAATGCAATGGTTTGTTAAAGGAGCCTGGGATTTCTGGCAATGTAAAATCTCTGAGAAGAAAATAATGTCTGACAGATTTAACACAGCTATTCAGGGCAGAAAATATTTTAAAAAACAACAAACAAAACTAACCACCCCCTTCCCCCCTCCCCCAATTCCAATGTCAAATCTCCAAGTAGAAAACAACATTTAACACATTTAACACAAATGTTCAGAGCAGAAAATATTAAAAACAAAATAAAACTAACCCCCCCCAACCCCAATGTAAAATCTCAGAGTACAAAGCAACGTCTGACAGATTTAACACAGACGTTCAGGGCAGAAAATATTTTAAAAACAAAACAAAAAAATAAACAAACCACCCCCCCATCCCGATGTAAAATCTGAGTAGATAACAACGCCCGACATATTTAATACAAATGTTCAGGGCAGAAAATATTTTAAAAAACAAAATTAATCCCCCCAGGTCTGAACAGACTCGTGTCTCCCTAAAGCCCGACCCAGGGCGCAGGGAAACCCGGAGAAGTGCTTTCCCCTCCGCCAAGCCCTCCGCAGTCCGCACCGCCCCGGGCCCGGGCCCGGGCCTTGGCCCAGTGGCGGCGGCGCGGCCCGGCCTGGCCCGGGGCAAAGGCTGCGCCGCTTCTCTGCCCCCTCAGAAAACTCTGGGGAAAAAAATATAAACATCTCGCATGTCTCGGGGGGTGACCAGGCCCCGGCCCCGGCCGCCTCCGAGGCCCGGGACAGGCGGGCAGGAGAGGGCCGGGCCGGGCCTAGGCCGCGCGCTCACCTGCTGGTACCGGCCGCTGCCGGGTTCGGCGGCCGCCGCCGCCATGGCGCAGCGCGGAAGCGGGCGGGAGACGGTGCGGGTGTGGACGGCTCGGCTGGGCCCGGCGGGCGCTGCTGAGGCGGCGGTGGCGCAGCGCCTCCTCCCTGCTCCCGCCTCCTCCGCCGCCGCCGCTCCCCGCCCCCTCGAGCCCGCGCCCCGCTCCTCCGGCCGGGGGCGCCGCTGGCATGTCGCCTGGGCCCCCTCAGCGCCCGCACCGCATTGCCAGGGCCCTGGGGCGCGGAGACCGGGGGCTGCGAGGGACCCCCAACATCTCCCGCCTGAAACGCCTCGTCCAGTCTCTCAGCCCAAATCCATGGTGCCGAAGCCACAGGACTCGCAACACACGGCTACCCCCCGGCAGAGGTTGTTCGAAACCTGCCCCAGATCCCAAGAGGGAAGCCAAGCCTGCATCAGGATCCTTGCACTTCCCAAACGTTTCCTCAGCGTGACCCCCGTTTCCTCAGCACGGACCCTCGCTCCCAACCCACAGTCCCTGTCGGCCAGTGTCACAGCCCCATTCCCCGCAGTTTGGGGAACCGCGGCATTAGAGGATCATCTCTGCCACGGCTCGTGACTGGGGCTTGAGGTGACTCCAGAGGAGGGCAGCCATCATGAAGGACAGTCTGGTTGTCCTCTGTTGATATGAAACCAGATGCCTTGATGTCCTCTGTGTTTCTCTTGAAGACAATTGGTTGGTTCTTGAAGAGAAACATAGAGGGCGTAAAGGCATCCGGCTTTCTGCTACTCTGTCCTCTATCGATACGAAACTGGAACGTCCTCTGTGATGGCCGCCCTGCCTAAGAGTCCCAGCCTGATTTCTTTCCTTTCCCTTCCTTTCTTTCCTGCTTGAAGGACAAGACGCTTTACCTCATAATGGGCCACCATTTGGTTGAGGTTTTGGCACCACTGGAGTCAATTGGCAGCCAGCTATAGAGGAAGGCAACCCCCCCCAGTCCGTACCAGTTTGACCATGAGATAAACTTCCTTCTGACCCCACGTGTGGTGATCGACTCAGAAGGGCACGAACCTCTGAGATTCAAGTCCCAGCAGGACCATTGATACAGCCCAGCCAGCCTTAGCTGCAACCAGCCTCCAATGCTTCTGAGGGAGGCATAATAAGAAAAACACCCTAATAGATGCAGTAGTAGAAGGGGAAACCCATTCCTTCCTGGACCCATGTGGCACCCACCAAAGCCCAGAAGTATGGGAGATGCCCCTAGCAGAGCACAGGAATTGCTACTCTGATATCCCTGACCAATGCTTGTCCAACTGCTTCTTAAATACCTCCAACAATGGAGAGTCCACAACTTTCCTAAGCAGTTTGTTCCCCTGCCCCCCTGTTCTAACAGTGAAGAAATGTTCCCTTATATCCAATCTAAACCTACTTTGCTGCAATTTCAAGCCATTGGTCTGCATCCTGGTCTCCGCAGCAAGACAGAAAAGGTGTTTTCCTTCCTTTATGGCAGCCCTTCAGATATTCAAAGACTTCTAGCATCTCTTAAGCTCCTTTCCTGCAAGCTGAACATGCCTACTTTCTTCAACCTCTCCTCGTATGACTTGTCTTCCAAGCCCTTTATCATTTTTGTTGCCCACTTCTAGACCCCACCTAACATCTTCGTGTTCTTTTTGAAATGTGGAGCCCAAAACTGCACACAATGAGGCCTAACCAATGCCAAGCAGAGAAGCACTATCACCTCCCATGTCTTGCATTGAACGACTCTACTACTACATCCCAGAACTGCATTCACCTTTTGTGTAGCCCAAGGTCACACAGGAAGTATGTGGCAAGCAGAAAAAATTTGACCCGGGGGTCCTACAAATCCTAAACTAGTGCCCCAATCTAACTACATGGTGTCAAGATCTAATGTGAACGTGTAGCCCCGGGGATTTGAAATTTCAGGTTGGTTCTGTGCCTACTGATTTATCTTGTTCCTCACAGGAACGAGCTTTTTTATACTAAACTTCAGTGGTCTCTGGGACGGAGGGAAACGGAGAAGATACATAGGATGCCATAAAAATGCAGGAGGAAGGGAAATTTTGTGCAGGAACGTCAAGCAAACCCTAAGACCTACAAAATGAACAGTGGACTGTAAGATATGCACAGAGCAGAGAGGGAAATCAGTTCTTAAGGTTTTATCTGAAATAAAACAATAAACTACATCAAATTCCACCTTCTCCACTTTGAAAATGATATTACATGCAGGTGTTAATTATTCAATTTCACTTGAAGACTAGACTCCAGAGCAGTTTTGTCCCTAAAACTGTTATGGCAGTGGTGCTAAGGACATGCGTGTTACGAAACACTCAGATATAAATATGCACTAGGACATGCTGCGTGGTATGTGGTAGAGACTCCATCCAGCAACTGTATGCAGGTAGTTAGGGGAACCATCTGTGTTAGAGCAGTGAGGGGCAACCTTTCAGGCAGACTTGCCCCAAGGTAAGGCCCACTCCCTCCCCATGTCCCACTCCACTCCAATCCCCTTCTCCTGCCCTGTGTTCTGATCTGCTTTCTGCTCCTTCCCTATCAACCACCGTTCTCCCTGCTCCCTCCCTGATCCACCTTGTGTCATTTGTGGCACGTGTGTCGCAGGCTAGCCACCCCTCCTATAGCACTCTCCTACGTATGGCTAGGCAAAGCTTTCGGAAAGTACTTTCATGTTGCCAGAGCAGTCAAAAATAATAATAAAGTGAAACAAAGTGTAGGAGCCCTGGCTCACGGGTGGCGGACACGGAGCAGGTGTTCATATGAAATCTCAGAAGGCTAATAGCAGAATAGGGTTAACATCCAAGAGGGACACATTTCAAGACAGCTGCCTCTTGGTCCTTCAGTCTGGTCTATGCCCAGTTTTCTTAGAGCTTTAACTACACTTGTAACTAAACTGATACAACCACATCCATTGGTAGTGCTGTTATGCACACATATGCATGTTACTTCAGTTTGTATATCACCACAAGCTGACAAGAGGCAGGCACCATACTGCACTACAGTGATGGCTGAACAGAAATGTTGGCCAACTTCTGCAGAAAGTGCCATGAGATCTTTAATATCCACATGGAGCAGATGGTATCTCAGATTCAGCCTCATCCAAAAGACCCACTCCTAGGAGACCACATGGAGTTACAGGCTTGTTTTGCGTTAAGAGTTTTTTGCAATTATATAACTATGCCAATGTAAGACCCAGTTTACATTGATGCAGTACATCTTTGCTCAGGTTTTGCGTCAGTTTACCTACATCAGTGTGGGTGGACTGATACAAAAAGCCATACTGCAGACAACATCTAAACATATCTGCTTACAAAAGAAGGAAGGCTGAATCAGTCCTGCTGGGATATTCAGACTTGTTGAACTAAAGCATTAAAAGAGTTTAGATCTGAGGCTTTGACCGTAATAATTAAGCTTTTCCAATTTAATTAGTAGGGAAACTGATACATAGAAAACTTGACCAAGTGACTTAACTAAGATCACAATATGAGTCTATAGCAGAGTCAGTGCCTCCAGAAGTCCAGCAGCTGGGAGCCCCCATACTGCCTGGTTTCACCTTTCTGCAAGATTCAGTTTCCACTTAAGACAGTCTCACGGTGACATGCATGGATTTACTTGTGCACCAAGATGGGATTATACCCCTAAGTATAGCCTTATCCACAGTGACAGTTAGCTACCGACTGATTGACTTTGACATCTCAGAGACTAACAGAAGCAGCAATCTGTACAGTTGTCCAGAAATGATACTGAGCAGTGTCCTGAAAAATTGTGAACAGCCCATTGGTTCTAGGGCATCTTTGAGCACGCTGGAAAGCCACATCACAGCTGCTTCCTGCTTGTTTAATTTGCTTGCTCAGGTAGAGAACTAGGTGGCTAAGGAGGGAAGATGTTGTGATTAGAATATATGACTGGTTCTGAATTGATTTCCCCTATGGCTTTAGGCAAGTCACTTTACCACTGTGTCTCTGCTTGTTTTCCACTCTTTAAAATGTCTTTTCATCTAAAAGACAAAAAAACTTTCACTTTTAAAAAAACATTTTTTAGTCTTTTTAGGCTTTTGTGTATCATGTGTTATGAAAAAGTTAAGTACTGTATAATAGAACTGCAGAGTCATCTAAAATTGTAACAGTCTTTAAACACCCGCTTATTTATCAGAACCAGAAAAAAAAAAAGCTTTCACTTTAATTAAGTAAATAACTACTGAACTCTGGGGAGTAAATAAAACAAAACATTACTGCAAACTTTACCAAGAGGGTTATTTAAGCTAAGCTTCATAATGAATGACTTAAGCAATATATGTAATATGGCCAAATTATTATGAGTTTAAAATCATAAATTACATCTGAAATCATATCTCTTATAGTTAAAAACAAACCACTACCCTTTCAGTGATATGTGACACTTTCTAGAAAGAAGCCAAGACAAAATGTTCATATACTCTAGATCTATACAAGACTTAATATTTGAGAGGTTGGTTCCTTGTAGCTCAACCACATGCAAATACAGAGCATGCGGTAGTCTAAAAAAAACAGTGAAACAGACAGTTGCCATCACGTTCAGGTTGCCAGAGTGAAACTTTGGTACGGGGCCAATCCAAAGCTGACTGGAATCCATGGAAACTCCCCTCGGCTGCGGTGCGCACAAAAGCTCAGCACAGAACGCTGTGGTCATTGCTACTGCAGGCTGATTAGGATATCTCTTTTTATATCCACATGTTGTCTACAGTCTTGTAGCGGCATGCTCTTTGCTTGACATTGCCGTTGCTAACTTAAGGGAGCTCCCAGGTACTACCACAGCACAAAGAAGGCAAAGTACAAAATAACAACAGGGTTTGGAGAAATCTCCATAATGCCTCTTTTCCAAGGCCATAAACTTCCCTATGCAATGAAATGCAACACAGTATCCTAGCCCGGATGTGTTTGTTTAGAATTAAAATGAAAAATTCTGTCCTTTCTTGGGTTTCATAAGACAGTAAACCAAAACGTAGACTTACAAGGGTTTAATGTCTTCTAATACATAATGTGATGTAAATAATGGTTGCATGGTAAAATAACCACAGTCACTCTTTTCTCTGGCTATGGATCCTTGAAATAAATTAAATGTAATGAAAAGACGTTCTTTCCAACAGACACCATGGCAAAGGATCCCTTGTAGCACAACAGCCAAAGAAAACAGAATTAACAAACAGAATAGCTGTGCATGGCTCTGCCTTAGATGAGGTGCTTATGTTTGTTTACTTATTGAGACTGGGGTTTATTACTGCCACACAAAGCTCTGAACTATAATTTCTGCATAAGGTGTCATATATTGAAAGACAAAGGCAGAAAAAACAAAGCTGTCTCTGGTTTTGACATTAGGAAGTAGAGGTAAAAAAATCAACAATGATATTTTCCAATCTGCTTAGGGTTTGATAATGTTCCAAAGGCAGCTACATTATTAATTCTCCGGTGAACAACTCTGGTATTGTAAAGGCTGATTCTCTTATTCCTATTCTATCTGAGACCTCAGTCGCATCCAATTAAAACCCTATGATCAAGCCTGAAAATATTTGGGGTGAACTAATAAAAGATGGTTAACGTACCATCAGGTATGTTGCTCCAAAGAAAACTGATGAGGAAAATTTGTTCTACTGTCAAAAAGTACAGAAAGAAAAATGTAAAAGTACAGAATAGCTGTCACTTGTAGCCAACCTCAACACACTCCTTGGCCATCAGTTCTAATTGGCAACTAATTCAGATTAAACCGATATCAAGGAATATTTAATAATGGCCAGTACGGATTTCTGATGCTGTTCAGTATCTTGGCCTCTTTGACTCAGTACCATAGAATAACTTTCTGTTGGTGCATAGTTTTAAATCAGCACAGTAAACTATAAGATTATTCTGAGGCTAAGTTACTATATTGGTTCAGGTCTTGCTGATTCTCTCCTGCCCACACTTGGTGCAGAAAAACAAAGAATCAGAGGAGATCACAAGGCTGTTCAGTAAGGCATGAACCCTAATTGTTTCACAAATAACATGGCCTAACTGGACCTCCAACTTCTTGCCATTCTCTTAAGTACATTACATTGTAACTCCTACGAACATGTTTGGCCTACTGGTCTGCTGTTCCATTACACCACCCGGAAAAGAAGCCACTTTTATGCCTCATGAACTTTGGTGGAGAGCAGGCTTCCCAGGATGGTAGATACTGGCGCAGGATTATTGGGACATATTTTAGATTTCACTGCTTTTCTCACTGTTTTCAGTTCTAAATTGTCATAATAAAAGCCACTCTGTCAATGCTGGAGAGGCTGATTTGCTATAATGAGAAAGACTTACACAACTGAGGCATTAGCAAGCACAATCTCGTATTGACTTATAACTCATACATTGTACTGTCCATTGTTAATTTGTGCATGTAATTAAGGCTCAGTAAGCCCTGAACTAGTGAGGAAGAGGGGAGATGAGAGTATCAGTGGTGCCAAGATGGCAAGGAAGGAAGTATTGTGAGTATTTTTCTACTCTCACTGTAGTCACTCATTGACTTCAACTGGGGCAGAATAAGGGCTTACATATCTTAAGAAGTAGTGGCTTTAATGTCCCTGTAGCCAACCAGGGAAGAAAGCTAAAAAGCAGTTCTCACAACTCCTTTATAAAGGTCTAAGCCAGTGATTCTCAAACAAGTTACCATGGCATGCTGGGGTACCTTGACATCATTTCAAGGGTGCCACAGGGTACCATAAATGTTAGTATTATTAGGGCATGTCTACATGTTGCCCTATGGCAACATAAAGATGTGCTACATTGCTGTACAGAATGCTACAGCAACATAGTGATCACGTGTATCTACACGTGATTGTCAGCTACATCGCCATAGTGGGGCACTCCCTGAATACAGTGCACCACTATGGTGACATAGCAGAATATTTTATCTGTGCACCATATGCACAGCACAGTACCCGCCCATATTGCACCATGCTTTAGCACTTCCAAAAAAGAAGTACTACAGCACAGCACCGTAGCAACATCGCCATATGGTGTACTGGAATAGCCATGTCTCTAATCACAGACATGTGATTTAGTTTGAAGGGGAGAGGGGCTTGTGGAGGGGACAAAGTCCCACCAGTGTAAATGCACCTTAGTAGAATTATTTGTACTTCTTACACAGGCCTAACTTTCCCAGGCTGAAGTACCTATATACCTGTACAAACTGCATTCACACTAATGGATTGTGCTATTTTAACTGTCTCAGTACTATGAAAGCTGCACAATGAACATTTCAGCGCAGAGCAGAGGTGGCCAAACCACAGCTTGTGAACTGCTTATGACTCCTAGGCAGTTTAAATGTCGCCCCTGAGGAAAAAGTTGTAGTCCAAGAGAAAAATATTTCTTCTGTTTTACTTTTTTTTTGTTATTATTATCAGAAGCTGTTGAAAGACAAATTATTATATGAGCTGAATTGCTGAGTGTGGATCACTGACTCTGTGAGATGTGCATCTTGAAAGTTTTGTGTCTGGTGCCACTCAGCAGTACCCAGATGGTATTTTGAAGGATTAGGAAATGTAGCCAGTGCCGGCACAGAACAGGGTATAAATGCTGGCCATATGTTGGATCAAACTAGTGAATTTCATTGCCTGCCCTGGCAAGGCTACTGAGTGTTGTTATTTGTATAGTGGGAAAATGTTGGAAGGAAAGATAGTTATGTGATTAAGGCACTGTAGACTAGGAAGATCTGGGTTTGTTTTCTGGCTCTGCCACAATTTCCCCTTATAACCTCAGGCAAGACACCTAATGTCATGCAAACAAATTCATCAGCATTTGTGCAGCATTCAGATACTGTGATAATGAAGGTCAGTTAACAAACTAAAGCAATAATAATGCCTAATGTCTGAGCTCTGGATGTAGCAGAGGTTATGCCTGCTGTATCTGTCACTGTTGCCCAAGACTGGCACCCAGGCTCTGTTGGCAAAAGCCAGGCAGTGAATCAGGCTCTTAGAGTGAAGTAGTTCTGTGTTCTCCTTCATTATTCTTCTGCTGTAGGCACTTTTGTTCTTTTTTTAAAACCAGGCTTGAGAAGGGAAGTGGGTCATGCCAGAGTAGAGCGCAGTGACAGATGGTAAATGTGAAAGAAGCTATCTCGACTAAGAGATCTGAAAAAGGGCCACCATGGCTGTTGGTTTTACAGTAATTACATCACAAAATTCAACCCAGGTAAACAACAAACACCCCTCCCCCCCCCCCCTTCTCCAGCAGCTCCTCCAGGGGAGGATCCTGGTCTCAGTGCTGCTGAAGACAACACCAAGAGAAAGAAAAATTCACAGCTTATTAGAATCACTTGTTTAAAATTCAGCTGCTCTGAGAAGTAGGGCTGTTTGCTCCCCGCCATCTGGTAGCTGAGCAAAGAAGGAAAATCAGCTCATGCAGGTACAGTCAATTTGTTTAATATTTAAATCATTGTCAACAATATAGGAACATAATGAAACACATAAACAATTATAACTGCAAACATATTGCATTATAAATAAAAATATAGCGCATCCCAGCTGTGAATCTTATTTAACATACATCATTCAGTCGTACATGGTATATGGGAGCAGGAGAGGTGGAGAGAGCTGGGCAGCCGTCATAACAGATGTACGTGCCTGACTCCCTTGATGGGGATTTTTTTCCCTCCTGCTTTGCTTTTCACTGGAGCCGCCCATTGCCACTGCACTGTAAAGTACAGTAGTCAAAATGTCTGCTGTAAGCATGTGGTCAGTCATAACCATTAGGAAGTACTCAGAACATTTTTTGTGGGACTCGAGGAGTTGCCCCAGGTGTCCTTGGCAAATTCCAGTTCAGTACTCTGCGCTAGGTCTGTTCATCCTAGTCTTGCCTTTTGCCTGGATAAAGTGAGATCAGTCTTCAAGCACAGCAGTGTCCCATTAACCGCACCTGAGAGGAGCAAGGGGGGCAGTGTAACAAAAGACTGTGCAGCTATAGATCTCGGCAACCACCAAGAACTTGACAGTGATCTAGCCACAGGGGAAAGGGTAAGCCAGCTGCTTCCACACAAGGGGCCTATGCTGTCTCTCTCCCAATTGATTCTTATGCCGCCTGTGTCCTCTCTATTTGCTTTTTAGAAATCTCAGAGACCTCACCACGCTGCCATAGTAACGGCATGAGATGTGAGATCTGATGAGGGTTAGCTGCAGTCTAGAGGTTCCTGTACATTGTTATTGTAAGGGCTATTCATCAATTGGCCTTTGCACACAAGGACTTGCATGTGTGCCTCAGTAAATGATATTTCTTATTACTGATCCTGACGAAGCAGAAACGTGCTGGATTTTCCTTCAGATGAGGAATATCTAAAAAGAGTAACCAGAGACTGAAGACTCTTCTTTCTGACTAGTCAACCAGAACTAGCTGACCTAAAAATCACCACTGCTCTCTCAGTTCAGCACTTTGGGGGCAGTAATTGAGAACTGAAAAGAGCTGGTCCCAGGTCTCAGCTCCTATGCAGTAATGCATGGTAACCTGAGCCTAGGGATTCTTGGAAATTGACAGGTACATCATTAAACTGGTGCAACGGTGAAAGTTAAAAGATGACAAGATTTGTCATGCAGAGCCTGGCAGATGTATTGGCCATTACATCTACATTTCACTAGGTAAGAGGCAGCATGCAGGTGGGGCGGGACAGCTTATCTGTCATTGCCCAGACAGTGCCCACAGCACTGGCTTGAAGTTTTGTACCTAACACTACAGGCATTTACATGTTAAAGAACTATCTATGTCTGCAGGTTCCTATGCGAATGTATTCCTTTTCATCTTCAACATGAAACGCTGCAGTGCCTGATGTCTCCGACAAGCTGGAATGCGAAATGTTTGCAACAAGATGTAGAAGTGCCCCACTCTCACCCAGTTCCCAGCATCCCAAATTGTACAAGAGCCTAGCCCATGCTCCTGTACCATGGATATGGGGGATGATGCAGGTGCAAGGAAGCTGCAGCAGGGGTATTAAATGCAAGTGAGGCCTTTGTCTCTCTGTCCCTGGTCGCTTGCTGAAAGCTGCAAAGGGTTTCACCAATGGTTGTGACCAAGTGGTCTGAGCTGCATTGCTCTTGTTTTTAAATCTCCATTGTGCTTGAAGTTTAAACCAGCCCTGAGGAAGGGGCCTTCAGCTGATTTAGTTCACCCTTCCTAGCCAGTGTTTTGATGAGCCTCATTCACACAACCCTAAAGCAGCTCTATACCTCTAGTGAACTGCCTCTAGGCCCCAGAGTCCTGTGCTCCTTCTCTCTGGGTCTCAGTTTACATATCTGCAAAGTGGAGATAACATACTGAGCAGTATATATCTCAGTTCAAATTAATTGGGAAACAATTTCATGTAAACTCGGAAGGCTCTGGAGAATTGCTAGCAGACTCCTTTGACAGGCAAACCTTGTATGCTCCTTGTATGCTCTTGGAAACAGAGACTGAGAAGTTGCACATATACTGATTTATCAGCAGGGAACCTGGTTTGCTCTGATTTAAAAAAATCCCCAATTTTCAGTTAAAAATAAGTAACCCCCAAATCCACATTTTTTCCAGGATTAAAATGAAATACCACTATACACACACACACACACACACACACACACACACACATTGGTGTTTCATTTAAATTGCGGAAAAATGTGGATTTGGGGTTATTATTTTTAACCAAAAATTGGGGTTTTTTTAAATCACAGAAAACCAGGATCCCTGTTTATCAGTTTGCTTGGAGTAATGAATTTGCCTGCCTCCTGCTTGTTTATGAGCCACGTGAAAGGACTAAAATAACTGAAATGGGGAGGAGGTTAGAACAGCCAGACATTAAATCTAGAGAGGAAATTTAGTTCTCCAGAGTCTAACGTTCTGCTTCTGAGGTCTGGCGTCTGTCTAATGGAAAAGCATTACACCCAACACACACAATCGACTCTAAGCAGGCACATCATGCATTATTTCATAATAACAATGCAGAAAAGAGAAGCCCTGCTGAGATGCATCATTGGAATAGCATCCATTTCTGCGAACACAGCATGTTAGAAATGGAGGTAACTAGAAGCATATGGCCAGGAAGCTGAATCAGGCCAGAATCTGTCTCCTCCTCAACCCTTGGTTATCTATTGATGCAGCAGCAACTAAGAGGGGAGCACTACCAGGGCAGTAGCCCCAGGCATCAACTTTATGTGTGATTTGGGAGGGCACAAAAATAGTTGCTGTCACAGTGAGGCATAACGGTCTACATCTACTAAAAACATTTCTACTGCACCCCTTATAACAGCATCTGTGCACTGAACAAGAAAAAGTGATTCTAAACCTTTTTAGACTCCAGGGAGCTCTTCTTCGGGTCAAGGCACCCCTAAATAGACTCGAGGCACCCCTCAGAGAGTGCCAGCTCTTATTTTTCACTGTTTTTTGTTTACAGAAAAGAAATAGAGCAATTATTTTGTTGCAAAAAAAATCAGGAAAACCACAACAGGTCAGAAGGTTTCTAACACTATGGATTCTTACTTGAAATCTCTGGGTTCATCTTGTGAACCATGTTTGTACACCCAGTAACACAGGCTGGGGCACCCTGGTTGAGAATCAGTGACCTACTCTGTTTTCTTGTGGCCTCTCTATTGTCCCCTGCTGTCCCTGTCAAGCAGTGCAAATACTATCTACTGACCTCAATGAGTAATATGAAGTCTTAAGGCAGGCCCATGTTTGGTTGTGCTTACATTTCCTGAAGTTTTACTTACAGTATGAAAGTCACAGAACACAAGCTGTAAACCACACACTTTTTATACAAAATGTATAGCAGCTCAAAGCCTAACTGCAAACTATGCCAAATGGCTCTAGAAGGTACACTGTGAGTAAGTATATTGTATTTTAACTGAGAAAAACCCTGCAACCAGACCCCCATCATTCTGGTTAAGAGCAGGAACAAGTCAGCTGAGTTATATCAAAAGATCTCCCTGAAATCAGGCACTATGCAAACCTGTTATTTGCACTGGAATAACACTCATAGCCCCTGTCAAGCTTGAGGTTTACTGTTCAGAGTACTAAAAATAAAAGCTATTTACTTAATATGAGAGAACTGAGAAGAAGCAAGTCTGGGCTGGGCAAAATGAGGTTGCATTTAATATGCAACAGTATGATGTCACTAATTTCCTGTTAATTTATTAGACATATGAAAGTATGAAGAACTTATAATAATTATCAAGTAGCTTTAGGGAAGAGCAGATCAGATCCCAAGAATAACATCTAATCTCATGAAGTAAGTCACTTCACAGTGCTTTCAGAAAAACGAGTTGGAGCAAGTGTATTCAAGAGAAGAAAACTGTTTGTTCCTGCCCCTGAGACACTGCTCCTGGCTTCACTTGACAAAAGGCTTGGTTGCTGAGATACCATACAATTGCTGAACAGCTGAGTCAGACAGACCATCACAATGAAATATACCCTCTAAAAAAAGCAGTGGAGGGGAAAGGATAAAGAAAATGTAGGTCTTGTTGGTCTTTTAATAGAGGAAGAAATGTCACTGGTTCCAAAAAAGCTTTGGTCCTTTAGTATATTTCTAAAATAGCTTGAAATCATGATTTTCTAAAGAGGAATGTAATAAAACATAAAACATCTCTCCAGTTTCACCATTTCCCTTGATTTTTTAATATACCTTTAACATCCTAGTTAATATAATTTCAGAGAGAACTGAAACTAAAATTACTCCTACTACTATAAATCCCGACGCTGCAAATTTTCCAGGAGACTAATCATGTGAACACAGCTAAGCACATGCATAAATGTTTGCAAGAACAGAGGTTCGCTATCACTTTTGGTAAGTTCTGCATCTAACTTTTTGTCCTTAGGAACAACCTCCCAAAGGAAGAGGGGAAGTGTACTTTAAAGCAGTGGTTCACAACCTTTTTTCTACCAGGGCCCATTCGTAAACATCAGTGGCCAGACCCGACCCACGTGTGGGGCGGAGGGTGGGTATGTGGGGTGGGTAGGGCATGGGGGGGCCCCAAGCAACCCTTCACAGGCTGGAACTGGTTTCTCCATCTTTCTCCTTTAAAGGAGAATCCATTTTTAAAGCTTGTTTGTGACCCTTTCATATATTCTTGCAATACACTTTTGGGTCATGAATTGATTTACTTTGTAATTGTAATTGAATTACTGTGATAGAATTGTTTCTTTACCTGGTTTTCATATCAAAGATCATAGTATGGCTTTTGAGAAAGAAGTGAAGAGTTCACGAGCAATTTAAAAAAAAAAGAAAATATCATACATTTTTCCAATGACAAGGTAACTTAGTGAGTGCCAGCAGTGTGAGATTAACTGCTTGAATAATTTCATTTTAGCCATTGCAGTTTCAGTTGTGTCAGCACTTTTGTTATATCCCCAGATTTGTCACACAAGGGTTTGTAACTGAGCTTTGAAAGTTTGCTCTAAACTGAAACTTGTCACAGCCACTCTTTGCCACAAAACTGAAAAGTGCATGTAATTGACCTAATAGGAGGAACTCAGGGGGATGATTTGGACATTTATTCTGACTGGTTCAAAGTACCTCTCTTTTCAGTTCACTGTAAAAAGGCTACTAGCTCCTTGAGCCAAATGCAGAGGAAAAAAGATATAATTTTGCAAAGGCTGCAATTTCAAAACCTGCATACTCACATGGGGGAGGACATTTTTGAACACTCAAGTCTCTGGGTTTGTGGATGGAATATCAAGGAAATATTTGTATGGGACAAAGATAAGTGCCTTTAAAGTAGGGACAGGAATAAAAGACATGTTACATGATTATTGCAAGTTAAAATAAAATGTAACTGTAAAAAGATATAAAGGGTAACACAATCTTATGTCAAGCTGAAGTGCCTTTTTTTCTTTTGAAAGAGGATTTCTTTCGTTTGAGGAATCTGTTGGTATCACATTGACACACCCCTGGAAGGCAATCACCCTGAGGAAGAAGCACTGCAGTTATCGAACAACATTTAGCAGTGATACACAACAGCAAAAGGGATCTGCAGGGTGAATTCAGGTAGAGAAGGACTTCACTCAGTCAAAGTCTACCCAGGACTCCACAGTTTACACCAAAGGAGATGTCAGAAAGCTTTAGTAACTAAATATCTTTGCATCCCAGTCTCTGAGCCTCCCATTGCTTCCTGAAGCACAACCGTTTAAACTGAGGCCTCGCTCTGCCCCAAACACCATCTACTGAAAGTTCTTCAGTTAGTGAGCACATCCTTCTGAAGCGCTGAGCATATTTCTTACACCATATTCATAATACTAGTAGCGACCCATCCTGATCCCAGTATCAGGATAACAGCATGAGTAGAGCTTTGATGTGCTGCCCCAAATACCCCTCAGAGTTGTTATAATGGATTACATCAAGCTTGGGACAAAACATTTATATTATTTGCATTTTTTTTTTGAGGGTACAGTTCATGGTTAGATTGTGACCATAAACACGCAACCATCACCATCAAAGAAGGCCACATCCCTTACCCCCAAATCATTTTCTCACACAGGCACCTAGAAATGGGACCTGGTCAGCCTCTTTGAGCTGCTTGGTCTGAGACATATTGATTTCACAGAGCTGCTGGAAAGATATTTGTGGTTGAGATGAAAGAGGTGGGGAAGAGAGAGAAGACTCCACATGAGCACTTCAGGTACTGGCCTGGGATGTAATACACTCTGCTTCATTTGAAGGGCTGGGGGCCAGGGTTACCATATAGCAGGAGGACTTTCCAGTCAGCTCTGACCAAATGAAAGGATCATTATGCCCCTTTATAAATCCAAGGTGCATCCACCCATTAGTACTATGGCCAGTTCTGGTTCCATCACCTCACAAAGGAGACAGAAAACCTAGAGAAAATCCAGAGAAGGGCAACAAGGATGATTATTTGTATGGAGGGGCTTCCGCAGGAGGAGAGAGAGACTAAAGAGCCCAGGTCTATTCAGTTCAGAAAATAGATGCTTGAGGGGGGGACATGATAAAGGTTTCCAAAATAATAAACAGTGAAGAGTAAGTAAATGGGGATTAATTATTTACTCCCTCTCACAGTATAAGAACTAGGGGGTCACAAAATGAAACGAGCAGGTCCTGAGTTTCAAACTAACAAAATTAAGTTCTTTTTCACACAGTGCCTCATTAAAGTGTGGCGCTCATTGCCACCAGCTGTGACGGAAGCTGATAGTTTAGCTAGATTCAAAAAGGGATTGGATGAATTCTTGGAGGAAAGGGATATCAGTAGCTATTGGTCATGGGAGTTCGAGATACGGACTCTGAATTAGAACTTCCTAAACCTTAAATGCTGGAAGCTGCAAGTGGGAGAGGAACAGTGGGGTAAAAACCCGTCATATCCAGTTCACTCTCCCCTTCAGCATCCACCCTCTGCCTCTGTGTGACACCAGCCTTGGGGTTCAACAGCGATTCGAGGTTTCTTGTGTGAGACTTAACCACCCAATCTGTACACGGTGTACCCCTGGTGCTTCAGGGCATACACCACGTCCATGGTCTTGCTCTTGATGTGCTTGGTGTAGTGACGGCATCACGGGTGTCATTCTCTAGGAAAACTTTCAGCACCCCATGGGTCTCCTCATAGATGAGCCCTGAGATGCACTTCACGTCCCCTTGGCAGGCCTGGTGACAGGTGTCAGGCTTGGCAATGCTCTGGATAGTGTATCACTTTGCAGTGCTTCTTGGTGCCTCCTTTCCCCAGCCCCTTCCTGCCCTTTCCACAGCCATCTTCAGCCAAGTTCTTTAGAGTCTGATACTGGGCAAGATGGACTGAGGGTCTGGCCTAGTTCATGGCAGTTCTCATGTTCTCACATAGGCGGAGAAGGACCAACTACAGACAGACAGTCATTGACACACAGAAAATGAGGGCTGGAAAGGACCTCAGGAGCTCACATGTAGTCCAACCACCTGCTCAAAGCAGGACCATCCCCAGCTAGATCATCCCACCCAAGGCTTTGCCTAGTTGGAGTCTTACCCTCCAAGGATGGAGCTTCCATCACCTCTCTAGGCAACCTGTTCCAGTGCTTCACCACCCCCCTAGTGGGAAAGTTTTTCCTAATATCCAACTTAACCCTCTTTTGCTGCAACTTGAGACCCTTGCTCCTTATTCTGTCATCTGCCACCACTGAGAACAGACCAGCTCTATCCTCTTTTGAACCCCCCTTCAGGTACTTGAAGGCTGCTATTAAATCCCCTCTCAGTCTTTTCTTCTGCAAACTAAATAAACCCTGTTTCCTCACCCTCTTCTCATAATTCATGTACCCCAGCCCCCGAACCATTTTTGGTGCTCTCTGCTGGACTCGCTCCAACTTGTCCACATCCTTTCTGTAGTGGGGCGGCCCAAAACTGGATACAGTGCTCCAGATGTGGCCTCACCAGTGCTGCATAGAGGGGAAGAATCACTTCCCTCAATCTGCTGGCAACACTCCTACCAGTGCAGCTCAGTACGCCGTTAGCTTTCTTGGCAACAAGGGCACACTGGTGGCTCATGTTCAGCTTATCATCCTCTGCAGCCCTCAGGTCCTTTTCTGTAGAGCTGCTGCTTAGCCAGTCAGTCCCCAGCCTGTACTGGTGCATGGGATTGTTCTGTCCTAAGTGCAGACTTTACACTTGTCCTTGCTGGACCTCCTGAGACTTCCTTTGGTCCAGGCCTCCAATTTGTCTAGGTCACTCTGAATCCTAGCCCTACCCTCCAGTGTATCTACTACTCCTCCCAGGTTGGTGTCACCTGCAAACCAGCTGAGGGCGCACTCTATACCATCTTCCAGGTTGTTGATGAAGAAATTGAACAAAACCAGCCCCAGGACCGACCCCTGGGGCACTGCACTTGATACTGGCTGCCAGCTGGACATTGATCACCCATTGAGCCCAACACTCCAGCCAGCTTCCTATCCACCTTACAGCCCAGTCATCCAACCCATACTTCCTCAGCTTGCCTGCAAGACTGCTGTGGGAGACGGTATCAAAAGCCTTGCTAAAGTCAGCCCAGCTGAGGCTTTGTCTAGTCAGGATCTTAGAAACCTCCAAGGACGGAGATGCCACCATTTCTCTGCGTAACCTGGGCCAGTGCTTTACTATCCCCCTAGTGAGAAAGCTTTTCCTGCTACCTAACTTCCCTGGCTGCAACTTGAGTCCACTGCTCCTGGTCCTGTCATCTACCCCAGCTGAGACCAGTCTCCCTCCAGCATCTTTGGGAGCCCCTTCCAATACCTGAAGGCTGTTATTCAACCTGCTCCCAGCCCTCTCTTCTCCGGCCTAAATGAGCCTGGCTCCCTTAGCCTCTCCTCACCAGCCCTGTCCCCCAGCCCTCCCACCACTCTCCTTGCCCTTGGCTGGAGTTTGTTCCTTTATTCCCAGGTCCTTTTTCAAAGCTCATCGTGACACAATTAAAGGTGGCTCGGAACGAATGAGATGTGCTGAAGAACGAGCATTTCATCAGAAAAGTATATTTAGTAGTAAAAATGTAAAAAATATCATGTATGAAGCATGGGGTGTTATGTTGTAGCCTCGCTGGTCTAAGGACATAGGTAGACAAGGGCAAATCTGATCATCTTTTATTAGACCAACTCAAACACAGGTTTCCCTCACTTTATGCAGGTTCTTTATGTGCGGATTCACTCTTATGCAATGACCCTTTTTATACCCAAAATTGGTTATGGGTGAGGTAAATTCACTCTTATGCGATCGGTGAGGCAGAAGCTGGCAGTAGCTGTGCAAGGGACATGCACCAAAATAATCTCCAGTGTGGATCTGTGCCCCTCGCTCCTTGTCTGCGACACGCGTTTCTGCAGTCGCCATCCTCATTATGGGAGTGCCCTGTGCTTGTGTGCACCACTGCTGTCGGCGAGCACCAAAATTGTCGTGTAAAAGCGGTAGAAATAGGTCTGGGGGTCAGCAGAGTCGAGGTCCATCGGTTACATTGTGAAGGGGAGACCGGTAGTTGTTACACATACACCCGAAAGCTGCAAAGAAACATCTTCCCAACAACTGCCGCTGGTCTAATGAAAGACGCCAGCTTTACCCAAAGAGCCTTGTCCGCCTGCGCATGACGCCCGGCGCCCTGAACAGGGAGCTGGCAGTAGGCCCCAAACCCGCTGGGGTTTGCGCGCGCAGCTTCCCCGTGAGGCGCTGGGCCGCGGGCAGGGCTCCCTGTGCGGGGCGGGGCGGGCCCCGCTGCCGACTCAGCCGGGACGGTCACGTGACCGGGGTGGAGCGAGCGCAGGTAAGGGGGTGCGGGTGCCCCAGGGCTTGTTCCGGTGCTGCGGTTTCCCGCCGCCCCGCTGGGGACCCGGTTCGGCCCGGCCTTGCAGCAGGCCGGGAGGGAAGTGGAGCTAGACTTGGCCCCTGGCGCTCTCCTCAGGCCTCGCACTGCAGGCTGCCAGGCGCGACCTGTCTCGTGTCCCAGCCGGGCTTCGCTGCTAGCCCGCGCTGATCATCTCGCAGGGCAGGCGAGGCCTGCTCCTCCCCTGTGCAGGGACCTTGGAGGCGGAGTGGGGGCAGACCCCAGCGGTCTCTCCTGCGCAGAGCAGGGGGCTGGACCTGATTGCACAAGGTCCTTTCCAGCCCTGAACGCCTGTGACCCTGCCAGAGGACAGAGCCCTTGCCAAGGCACGGACCCTGCAACTCCTCTGGTCTTAGGAGGGGAACGACGGATTCATCTCCCACGTCTCACTTGCCACCGCCCTGCACAAATCACCCGGTGAGCCCGTGCTCTGTTTGTTGCCCGGCGCTTTTAAAGCACTGTGTCTATTCGTGTTGCTTCCCTTGGTAGTTTCGGTACCTGCCTGGTGGGCTTAGAGTCGTTTGCTGATTATTTCACAGTTGAATACAGATAACGCGTCCACCTTGGATCGTTCCCGCTGGCACGTCTTGTGGTAAGAGGTGGAACAAGAATGTGACTGTGCAAAAAAACTGGCCAGGGTTATATCAAGTTCTTGGTACCTTTGTCAACGCAGAACTGAATCGCGTTACAGTTTCCTTATTCAAACGCACAGGTGACCATGAAACTCATCATTCTGGAAAACTATGGACAGACCAGCGAGTGGGCTGCAAAGTTCATTAGGAATCGAATCGTTCAGTTTAGCCCTGGTCCAGACAAATACTTCACTCTTGGACTTCCGACAGGTAAGACCAGAAGTAGAGGGAACAATATGGACTCTCTTCAACTTGCAAACTTGTTTTAGCACTGATGAACGTATGAGCCAGTCGCATAGTTTTTGGGGACTCGGAATCAGAAGAACTAGTCACTCATGCTGCCCGTGGGATACTTGGGAGCTAAAGGTGCAGATTGGTACGCATAGTTGCTTCTCGTTTCTTTTACACTCAGCAGTAAATGTTATCATCTTAAGAGCAGCTTTGGTCAGACACTGACAACTTCACTTTCTCCCTGGGAAGTAGATGAATACTGATTCCTCCCCTGCAACCAGTCTGAGACCTAGAGGCAATATGATTTTGTGTGTTTACTTGCAAAGCTCAGTGAAGTGCACTGAGTCTGCTGCTCCTCAGCGAGGTTCTGCTCCGAGCAGGATTTTGAACAGATGAATTTGCACTGTGTGTTTGTGCAAGAGAGGGCCAGTGTTCTGCAATAAAAGAGCTCGGTCTTTAGTAATGAAACCCTCTACAGAACTGAATTACTGATCAGTTTTAAACAACTGGGTGGCCCTTGGCACTGTGGAAACATTAATTCCTTTATTTTGATTTGTCCTTGTATCTATCCTAGGAAGCACCCCATTAGGGTGCTACAAAAAGCTGATTGAATATTACAAGAATGGAGACCTGTCCTTCAAGTATGTGAAAACCTTTAATATGGATGAATATGTAGGTGAGTCACCAATTCCATGACATGGGGCCAGGGTGCAGGGAAGGGCACAAGCAACCTTTTTTCCCTGCTTTGTCTCCCCCTCCCCCCAACTTTGCGATAGATGAAATGTAGATATTTCTGGCTTGTTTCATTTACTACACTGTTAAACTCTTTGTAGAAAAAGCAGTGGCAGATAATCTAGAGAGGAGGGAAATAAGCACAGTGTCCCTTTGAGTTGGTTTCTTGGCAGCCACCTGGCTGACTTTGCCTTGTCACACCTTGCTGTCTGAACTCTGTAACTTGCTAATAGCAGTGCCATAACCAGTGCAGGGCAATCAGGGCAGCTACCCTGGGCATGGACCTAGTTTGTCCAGTAAAAGCTATCGCCCGAAGTAGTCCTTGTCTCGCACAACTTCTGGACCATCACAGCTACAATTACCACTCTTCACTATTGCTTAACTTGTAAATCATCTCCCATAGCCTGTCTTTCAGAGATACTGAAGATGTCCACTGCTGCTGCTATTCACTGTAGCAAAGAATACCTTCTTCAATAGGATTCTCTGATTTGCTGATCCTGAAACTTGCACAATACAGCTATAAACATTCAGATAGGGAGGCTGTATAAGCACTCATCACTACAGGCTACAGATAGAAAATATGGCTGATGGGGACCTCAGGAGGCCATCTGGTCAAGGTGGGATCATTCCCATCTAAACCACCTCATCTAAGTGTTAATGTAATTGGAGCTATATAGAATATACTAAAAGGCCATTAAGTTACTGTCTGTTGTATCTGTTGGATATGCTTGTTTGTTTTGTGTGAGTTTCAGCACAACCTGGGTACGGCGAAGCACCTGATGACAACAGAAACAAGAGCACAGAATACGAGTAGTACAAATTAACAAACTGCACCATTTTCCTCCAAATATGTGGGCCACCATAGCTTTAAATCTTGCTATGTCAATAAAGGAATCCTTTCCAAAATGCTGCTTTCAAAAGGTGTTCCATTCTGCACATCCTTGTTTTAGTCCTGATTTCTTCCAGTCAGGGAAATAAAAGCTGGTGCAACTTTCTTGCTATTTTGCTAGCTCGGAAGAAATATTGTAATTAGTAATTGATTGAGAAAGGCAGGGCCTCCAGCTAGAATGTCCTTTAGACTTACTGATAGGCTCCTGTTTTGCTAGATAGGGATTGCCTTGTTTATGAGGTTGTGGTGCAATACCCACTTCTTGTATGCAGCATGCAGAGACCATTGGACAGATACTCTGGTTATTGAGGTAGCTAGTATGAGTGCTAAATATGTACGCTGTGGCTGCTCTTTGTGCAAAAGCAGTTAGACAAGGCCACAATTCCTGGTTTGAGTACTTAAAGAACCTGCATATTTTTGTATGAGCAGTCTTCAACAAAGCAGCCTATAGCCCCATAAGCAGCCTATATAGGAAGTCTTTAACTCTCAGGGGAGTCTCAAAAAATCAGACTAGCTAGTCTCTTAGTCATTGCTTCCCAGGCTTTTGGCATAGTGGTAAAAGTCTCTTACTCATGCTAGTTTAGCGCACAGCTGTAAAGAAAATAACCAGTTACACTTGTGCATCTGCTTTTTTGGAGAAGAAGCTGTTCCATGATAGTATAATACCCCAACCAAAGCACAAGAATGATTTGGCTCTCCCTAGCAGTGGGATCTTATTTGAACCATGCATTATTTTTAATGCAAAACTCAAGGAAATGCAAGAAGCCCATGAAAGAGTGAGAAAGAGAAGAAGTAGCTGGCATCTTGTTTGTAATCAAAAACACTGCAAGTCCATGCATAGTTAGGTACCTTTCTTACAGCATAGATGTATATACCTCTCCCATCTTCACTTATTTGCCACTTTCAGGTCTCAATCCTGGAAACTGCTCCATACAGGGCACAGAGGTCACAGAGCTTTTAAATGGACGCAACTAACTGCCAATGCAGAACAGCCTGCAGGATTGGGACTTTGGATTGTACAGTATCCAGTTATGGCACCTGTCTTGATTGGGGTCTGCAGACACAACTGTAATATACGAATAACAAACATCTCTGTTCTCTAGGTCTTCCAAGGGATCACCCAGAAAGTTATCACTCCTTTATGTGGAATAACTTTTTCAAGCATATTGACATCTCTCCAGAAAATACCCACATCCTGGATGGAAATGCAGCTGACCTACAAGCAGAGTGTGACGCTTTTGAGGGAAAAATTAAAGCAGCTGGAGGGATCAGATTGTTTATTGGAGGTGAAAATCTGAAGGAATAATGAATCCTTACTAGTTGGAGGGAATGCAGCCTGCTTCTACCATAGTTCTAGTTAGCTCTCTGGGGAATTCCTTTTTTAAAGCAACTTACTAGGCTCCTAGGAAGTCAAGTTGTACGTCCACCTCTCCACTAACAGTACGTTACCTATTTCCATTCCCTCTTATTACTGGGAACAGGGTGCTGGGACAGTGGAAACTAACAGAAATCTTGCTACAGTCAGCTTGCCTTTGACAACTAACTTTCTCATTACTTTTATTGCCCCTCAAATGTGCGGGAGTCTGGTTCTGCCCCTCCTGTCTTGCATGGGAATTCTGCCCTTAATTTTTTTCTAAGCTTTTTATGGTGAATGTGCTCCTTTCTTGTATATCTACAAGTATTAATGTCTTTCTAATAAGATTGAGGTGGATTCTGCTTCCTACTGTAAGTGTTTAAACCAGTGACCTAGCTTTTTAAACTGTTTCTAACACAGGTATTGGCCCAGATGGCCATATTGCCTTCAATGAGCCTGGCTCAAGTCTGGTATCCAGGACCAGAGTGAAGACACTGGCTATGGACACCATATTGGCTAATGCAAGATTTTTTGATGGAGACCTCTCCAAAGTCCCCACAATGGCTCTGACAGTTGGAGTAGGCACAGTCATGGATGCCAAAGAGGTTGGATAAAAATAGTCGCTTAATATAGTGTCCTCAAGCAGCAATATTTCCTGATAGCCGAGCTCTGCCCAAAGTTATTCTTTGTCTTAACACTTACTTTAATGTAGCCATTCAATACAGCTGCACTAAGAACATCCTCTAGGACCTCCCAGTTGAGAAGCTCACAAAACAGTGTGAGAACTAACTCACCTAGTGCTCTACTAGCAAAGCATGTGAGCCAGGGGACGGTGGGTGTTTTGAATGTATTGGTATATCTGTACCTCATAATGGTTAGGTCATACCCCCAGCTTGTTCTTGCATAAAAACCAGGAGTTCAAAGGACCAGATCCATTAATTCTAAAATGGTGAGGCAGGCCATGGTTTCTCTGAGGCAAATGAAGCAGGGATAACAAAAAAATTATTCTTGCCCCAGCTGACATATGCATCTACTATGTTTTGAATGCAGATGCACACAGCTGTGTGTTCTTTCACCTGTATGTTGCGGAGCCTAACAAAAGAACTCCTGTGTCTTGGAATTCAGGTGATGATTCTGATCACGGGAGCCCATAAAGCCTTTGCTCTCTACAAAGCCATTGAGGAGGGGGTGAACCACATGTGGACAGTCTCAGCCTTTCAGCAGCATCCCAACACTGTCTTTGTGTGTGATGAGGATGCCACGCTAGAACTCAAAGTTAAAACAGTGAAATACTTTAAAGGTGAGTAATTGGCCAGATGGAGCTGTCTCTTCGGCTAGCTTTTAAATGTTTAAGTGGCACGTTTTGCCACAGGCAAAGGGAGAAGAAGTTATTTGGGGAGCTGAGCATGCACATGGCCTCCCCCAAGCAGGTAAATTTGTGGGGGTATAGGAGGGAGGGGGAAGGGTCGGAGGGGTGCAGATTGAGCCCCAGTAGTGAGAGGGGGAGCGGGGCACAGGCAGGACTCAATCACCCAAGCCCCTGCTTCTGCCTGTGCTAGACTCTGTGCTGGGCTCTTCCCAGCAGGGGGCTGGGTCAGGCCACAAGTGGTGGCAGTGTTGCTGGGGTGGGGGGGAGGTTTTACAGGGGCTATGGCAAAATTTGAGGTGGCTGCAGCCCCCCCGTAGGTCCCCTCCAGAGGAACTGCTGCCCACCCAGAATGCAACATAACCCAGCCCCACCTCATGAAGCAGCCCTCGCAGCTGCAGCCCATCCAATGCAGATCTGGGGGTGTGCACCCTGCCCCTCCCCCGTGGTGTGCATGGCAGCAGAAGTCAAATTTCCCCTGGACGAGCCACTTGCAGCTCAGTCCTGTGCTCTGCCCCTGTCATGCAGCCTCAGCCCTTCTTCCTTCGCTGTGCATGCACCCCTCCCCACCTTTGCTGCAGCTGCCAGAAGCCCATGGCCAGGCTGCCTTGCAGCCCTACTACTGCCCTGTGTTTGTGGTGGGGGCTAGGCCCTGTTAGCCCCCACTTCCTTCTGCTGCCTGTGCATTAGAAAATCTTTCCTGCTGAATAGGTTCTCCTTTTGAGGAAGAAGCCGTCAGATAAATCTTGTGTTCCGTGTTTACTTTTTAAAGTGAACTAAAATCGTCAGAGGAACACTTTAAATGTTCCACTTTAGTGTTTTGAACCCTAGTGCTGGGCTAGTATATGAGAACAAGTGGTGCTGCTTAGAAACCATAAGCAAGACCAATCAACCCGGCTTAGTTATTTGAATGAAATGCCACCTGTTTTTGGGTTTTTTTTCTGCCTGTGGTAGAAAGTGCCACATTAGTGCAGAATTTTTAAAATATGAAGCTGGTAATTCCCATTGCTAAGACTTCCCAATAAAGGTTTTTTTTGGTTTATTGCTTAGAAAGGTGCATGGGGGCAGGAATACAATTTTAGTAATGGCTGTATTTTCACCAACGTGCCTTAATTCAATGCATTTTACCCATACTAAATGTTTCCTTTTATTTTATGTGCCAGGTTTAATGCTTGTTCATAACAAACTAGTGGAGCCCCTATATAGTATGAAGGAGACAGGAGCAGAAAGAAGCCAGTCTAAGAAGCCATACAGTGATTAGTTTCTTGTGATCCAGGGCACACCAACAGGCTCTTCTCTGGGACACCAGCTGGGGGGCAGGAGGAGTTGCTACACACACTCATGTTGGCTCTTAAATTAACAAAAAAAAAAGGTGTACTTGCTTTTCCCCCATCTCCTGCTAGGCAGATGGATGCTGACTATATGGCATTTTATTAAGCACATGACTGGACCCTCTGTATTGCGTACTAGCAATTTCCAATACTAACTTAATTCTCTAATGAGAGAGTCAGTTGTGAACAAGGTATTAATCTATATAGCAACTAAATAGGGCATCTCTCATATCAAATATGAAGATATGCAAAAAGCTGATTATGTAAATTAAATAAGTCTATCACTGCCTTTTTTTTAAATTTTCCCATAATGCTTCTTCCTGACCTCAGTGAATTTGTACTGGCCCCTGCTGGAGGCTGCCAGTAAGTAACCTTCCTCAAAACATGCACCTGTTTAGTTTTTACTAATAAGTCCTACTCCTGGGAGGGATTGGACGCTTTGGGTTTCCTTTTTTCCTCAGTAAAGCAAAAACCCTGACAAACTGGCTCTCAAATCATCTTGCTAAGTAGTAGTTACTGAATAGGTAAATAATAACTTACTTATATCTGTAACAACTACTACTGTTTTATGGGTAGAGTTTAAAACACACAAACACTAAATCCCAACATTATAATGTCCCAAGGGTTATGTTGCTGTTTTATGATGGCTTAGAAATGTTTATATTTAAAAAGGGATTAGACATTCCTTAAGGAAAGGAATAGCAGTAGCTATTGAGCATGCTGGTTAAGGATATAGCCCCTGAATTAGGACTCCCTATACCTTTTTAAATGCTGGGAGTTGCAAGTGGGAAAGGAACAGTGGGAGGGAAAAACCCCAGTCATACCCACTTCACTCTTGCTTTCTGCATCCATTCTTTGCCACTGTGTGCCACAGGATGCTGGGTAAGTTGGAACCAGTCTGAGCCAGTAAATGGCAATGCTCACGTTCTTACATGTATGGATGGTGTTGTCCTTCCTCCATGTTGCTTAATACTCAGGTATGTCGGTGTGGGGCCTGAGACCAGACATTGCCTCTTCCCTTTCCTTACATCATGTTGGTGTATCCTGTTGTCCTTATGTGGAAAACTCTACAGCCAACAAATCCAACTCATGTTAGCCCCCTAACCACACTTGGTGATAAGCAGACCTCAATCAAGACTTCATGTTGTGGATCAGAACCAGGAATAAAGTCCTGTTACTTTTTTTTTTGTAGCTCGTACAGGGGCTTGTGCCAAACCACTGTAGGGAAAAGTTGGTGGCAAGACTTTCCTTGAGCAATATATTTTGTTTACATTGAAATTCATGAACTTTTCATTCAAAATGTAACTTTCTACATTAAATCTAGTATTTTTTCCAAATAAAGAGTCATCTTGACTATTCACAACTTCTAATATTCTAGCCAAAAAGTGACTTTCTTTTTGCAAAGCCCATGGAAATCCAATACTGTCAGAAAAAGCAGATTAATTTCCAACCAAAAAAAGGAGGAAAGAAACAGTATGACTTAATTGACTCCTGGAAACACATGAGAAAGTAGTAGTGAAGGTAAAATTTTATGAAAAATAATTGTGAGATTCAGGTGCCAAAATCTTAGAGAATGAGAGATGCCATTTTGAAAATTGCAGTAGCTCTAGATTTTTTTTCTTGAAAAGTTTTGAATTGATAACACAGCACAAATGCATTTATTCAGTGCCTGGAGGAAGTGATAGCCTTGGCCCTATGAACAGTTAGTCTACTGCAGTGGTGCTCACAATAGTGGTCCCACAGGCCACGTAAATGGCACAAGGCCAATTTATAACTGGATCACAGCTGGGCAGGGGTGGTAGAGGGGCCCAGCCCATTGGTCTCCCCCCAGGATTTGTGGAGAGCCCTGCAGGCTGGATGACAGTGCCAGGGGCTGGATCTGGCCTACAGGCCAGGGCTTGAGCACTCCAGGTCTACTAACTATTTCTGTAGGTTTAAAAAGATTGTAAGAATAGACATGGAAAGATGCATGTAATTGGGGCTGACTTTTCATATTGGCTTCCAGTTTAAGGGAGTATATTTACAATTCAAGTGAAAAATTCCACTTTCAAAAAAATGCAAATTCAGGCCATGAGGACTAATGCCAAAAAAGTTAGAACTCCTGCAGAAAATGTGTGTTTTGCTTTAAACATAACTAGATCTACCCATAATCTACCCAGGAGCTGTGAGTATTTTTCTTTAACTACTAAGCAGCTGTAATTACTTCAGCTTCTATAACTTGCCTATAACCAGGGAAAGACTGTAGAACTCACAAGGTATAGGTCAAGTATGTAAAAGCCAACAACTGTTCCCAAAGCATGACTATCAAAGATTATGGCAAGTGCTCTGAGCTGCTGAATATCACAAACCCGTACATGGCAATGGAACATGAATGCCTCTGATGTGAAGTCTGTAACAAAACAGGGCTCAGCTGCAGGCCCTACAACTAAAAGGAACAAATATTAGCATGAGTAATTACAGATCTACTTTTAAATAATATTTATTAATCTTTATCTCACATTCATCTTTATAATAGATACTGATTTACATGTTTCTTACAAAGTTCAGGGAACAGGGCTCTTGACTGCTTAAAAAGGAAGAAGTACCAGCAATGTTGCTTTATCCTTGTGGCTGTCTCAGCAAAAATTCTTTACAAAGCTAACCCTTATGCAGTGCACTGCAGTAGGAAGTAGAACAGGGCTATCTACCTGGAAGCCCGTGGGCAAGTCAGGGCTATCCCTGCAAATGGAAGGGGGGCTGCCTGGGAGGCTGGACAGCCCTGAAATAGAATATCCTTATCCACTTTTTTACATAACCATTCCTTAAAACAGCTGGTATGCAATAGGGTGGTTTTTCTCAATATCTCAATTCCAAAGAAGCATTTCAGAGACTGTGCTTACATTCATCCAGTTGAATTAGTCTGAATGCTTAATTGGTGTGTGTTTAACATGCATCAGAGCTAGCGAACGGCATATCCAAACAGACATCTTTTCTTAGAATTCTGAAGTGAGAGCCCCCCCTTCCCCAACACTGGTTTTAGGAACAAGTGAAAGGCAAGGAGCCCCTTTCCTGAGATCTGGAATGTCCCATAGCCAGTGCAAGTGTGAACTTCACCTTTATACATATGGTCACTAGACACATGAATCAGCCTGACGCACTGTTAAATATGTTACATGATCACAGTGGTCATCCAGAAAAAGAGTATTGTTCTGTTCCACCTGGTGACTTTTGTACCCTGTATTCACCCTATACCAGATGTGAACATGACAACAACCACAATTACGGTCTTAAAGTGATTTTAGTGCACGTGAAAGGTGCCAGAAGTACAAATTATACACAATATTAGCAAAAAGCAAACTCACCCTGCATACACTCCCCTGGCCTCATCCAAGGCAACCATGGCCCATTTCCACGTGATAAGGAATTTGTCCTGTGTCTTCCATATCTTTGATCTCTCAAGTCTGCCAGCTATGATGGCTAGTTGTGCAACAGAAATATTTGTCCTCTAAGAAGTGAGCTAAAAACACTGCTCAGTTTGGCCAAGTACATCTGAGTAAAGATTTATTTACTGACAACAAAAGCTGGATGTGAACTGCTCCTCTCAAGGCTCTGCAGCATTACCAAGCACCTGGGCTTCTCTCATTTTAAACACAGAATATGAGCACAATATTTTCTGTCCATCTTGTACATAAAAAGCAGTTCTGACAGTGTAGTGGTTTCTTCCAATCATTGCTTTCTTGCTTCAGAGACTTCTGCTGAAGCTCTGGCAGCAGCAGATTTATTTATCCGGCAGCTTAACGCCATTTTGACGTGTAATAACAGCATGAGCAAGTGATCTAGTTCAGAAGCAGAGCTGATAGTACTCAAGCCATTTATCTAGGCATGTTCTTTAGACAGAAGTATTTACCATAACATTTTCTTCACTAACATTATATTAGACTTTGGGACGGAAAAACAGGCAGTCCTCAGTCAGCTGAAAGGTTCAACTTACTGCTGACTGTACATCTGTAAAAATTCAGTTCAGCATAAGTTTGCTTTATTTAATCACCTCACAAATATTTGGTTAAAAAAACTGCACTGAATTTCACAGACTGGGCAAATTCTATCAGCTGCTTCAGTATTCATCATTATGCAAATAACCAAACAAATAAGTTAATATACTATAGCAATATGGAGATTAATTAATGAACCAACCCAAATATGCAGTAACTGGCTGTAACTTTTCTACAGAGATTCAGCAAAAATTAAGGTAACTAGATCTACTGAAGGGAGGAAAAACCGCTCCCAAATTCCCCATCACAAGTAAGCTGCAGCAGCACCAGAGCAGTGGATTACTAGACATGAATCAATCTGGATCCAGGTCAGGGGATACTAGGGAAGCAACTGCCAATTTCTGCAGACAGGAAAAAATTCCTGTGCTGTATTTTAATAAGCCTTTCTCTGATGGGCATGAGCAGCGTCACTGAAGAGCTCCAGAGACAAAACATCCAGCCCTTCTCAGGTACAGGACAGTGCTGCAAAGCATTCAGGCTGGAATCCAAAGACCCTTACGAGGCTGGATCCCCCAAATAAACTTCCAGAAATCTTTCCAGAAAGTGTTTCAGAGAAAGGGGTGCATCACAATATGTAGAGTTTCCTACACCGTTTTAAAATTTTTGGCTATTAGTTTGTTCACTTTGTTTAGCACTGGACATGAACATAAGGGCCTTAAAGCATCAGAGGTCTTCCGTTTCTGGAAACGGCCTGTGAATTGTTGTGTATGCATCCTGCAGCGAGTGTTTCACTCTTCTATCACGTAAGCAAGCCGAAAAGCAAACAAGCTTAACGAAAAAAAATGGAAACATCCATTTCTGGTTTCTTCAGCTCTTAGTATTAGAGGATGCAATTAATCTTCATCTTCAGCATCTTCACCATGCATACCTTGAAACAACCTGTGAAGCAGCCAAGAATCTGTATTAGGAAGTAGTAAATGTCAATCTAAATTTGAAGCTACAAGTTAAACTTGCCAATTCTGTATTTTCAGGAAAATGCACATACTGCAACCCTTAACGTTAATTCAAATAAAATATTTTGCACTTACCTAACCTCTTACATTGTAAGTTCTTAACAAGCTTTACAACACTGAGTCTCCAAACACGAGTAAATGTTATTAATGATCAACAAGGATCCTGGTTTTCTCTGTTTAAAAACTGCAAATTCTCTGATAAACCCCCCTAAAGAGGTATGATTAAAATGAAATGCCATTATAGGTATCACTTGAACAATGTTTTATCGGCACTGTGGCAGGGCACGACCTAGGGGTGCCGTGAACTTCCCTAGCGCCCCCTACTTAGCGTGCCAAATCAGGCTTAAATGCACCCTCTATCTCGCCTACCATGTCTTTGATGGTAATATGTTAAAGGGAGGCTGCCCTTCTAACCCTCCTTGGCACGGTGCCTTGATGCATCTGGGCTCTGTCTAGTTACCCGCCTGTGCCCTCGTGGGCGCCTCCTGCTTTCTCCTGCGGCTCCTGCCCGCACCGGGGCCTCGCCTCGCAATTCCCCACCCACAACGGGGCCTCGCCTCGCAATTCCTGCAATCGAGGCTAAGGTGGCCGTAGCCATGCCTGGCCCCCAGACCCCTTTCCCGGGTCTCATGCCCCCTGGGCTCCTCACCATTGAGGCTCAGGTGGCTGCAGCCGTGCCTGGCCTCCAGACCCCCTTTCCAGGTCTTGCACCCCACTGGGGCTTCTCGCCTGCGCCCACACTGGGCTCCTCCCGATACTGCCCACACTGGGGCCGGGGTCGGGACACCCCAAAATGCAGCGCCCTCTCCGGTGCCAGGAACCCCCCCCACTACTGGGGAGCTCCCGTGAGGCCTCCTCCACCCCTACAGCCTCACCCGGTCCTCCGGTCTTATAAAACAACCAAAACAGAAAACTCACACCCCTGTGTTCCAACATAAATTCCAAGCCAAACGGGCTAACCTTCCTTCATATCCCTGCTAGGGTTTCCTTCACCCAGTATCCTCACACCGCAACTGCTCGGGCCATCCAGCTTCCCTGCTATGTTTGCCCTGCTTGCTCCAGCCCTGCTTGCTCCAACAGACCTCCACCTTCCTTGGCTGCCAGAGGGGAACTGACCTTCCCTCAGCCTGGCTGTTTATATAGGCCAGGCCCTGCCCCCTTCTGGTCAGCTGACCCAACTGGTTGTCTCGGCAACCCGCACCTGTGCTGCCCTGGTGACTGGCAGCTGAGCCCACATTACTGCTTGTCAGTAGCAGGCACCTTAGTGCCCCGCTACAGGCACATTTATACTTCTAAAGCAATTTGGAAGCCTACCAGTGCCTCAATCACTATAGTATAATAAATTCTAAGTATCTATAAATTTTGGTATTTGATTTTAGACTTTTATCATGGAAAAAAAAAAAAAAAAATCAAAGCTCTCCTGCCCCCTTAACTCACCAGGACACAGATCCAGGCCCCTCACCTGCAGGCCACAGCCCCCCACCCCTGCTGGTGCCCCTCACTCCCCACTCACAGTCCCTCAGCCCTGCTGGTGCCTCTCACTCCCCACCCACAGCCCCTCAGCCCTGCTGGTGCCTCTCACTCCCCACTCACAACCTCCCTCGCCCCCCACAGCCCTGCTGGAGGGAGCCCCCAACTGCCAGTGCTATGGGGTCAGGGACCTGGGTCTGCAGCTCCCTGCTGCAGTGCCTGAGCCCAGCTGCCATCTGTGGGAGATAGTGGCTGCTGTGACCCCAACGGGGAGTAGATCCCAGCTTCCCCTCCCCATGGGCAGCCAGAGTGGAGCCAGAGTGGAGGGTGGGGGGGGGAAACAGGATGGGTACAGGCTCGGGGCTCCCCACCCTGCTGTCCTTCCTCCAAGGCCTCCACAGCCCTGTGGGTGGGATCTGGTACAGCAGGATAGAGCAGGGGCAGGTGGGGAAGCTCAGTACTGCTGCTGGGAGCCCCACGCTTCCCTGGTAAAGTAACTGGTGCCTACCCAGCAGCAGTGAGGGGCACACCTCCGCGCTGCCACCCCCACTGCTGCTGGGCAGGTGGGGTGGGCTTTGCCAGGATGGCATGGGACTTGGAGCGGCAAGGAGCTTCCTCGACTGGCCCTGCTCTACCCTGCTGCACTGTGACCCACCAACAGGGCAACGGAGGCCCTGGGGGGAAGGCAGCAGGGCAGGGAGCCCAAGCCCACAGGAGGCAGCCTGCACCCATTCCCACCCCACACCATGCACAGATGTGGACAGCATGTGCGCCCCCCGCCCAGAGTGCACGCAGCAGGGAGCCAGCCCCACCCCCACCAGATGAAGCACCCATGACCCAATCCCAGTTCCTGCCCAGGCCCTGCAGGGAAGCATTCTCAAGTGAAATAAATAGTAGGCTCTGTTGGGTTGAATAAGGCACCTACATGCTCTAGTGAAGGACCTGTGACACTTGCAGGAAGATTTGGGATTGGAATATATTTGCAAAGAATTCTCTGATCATGCTTAATTAGCAAGAAATCCCCTTATAAAAAATACAAGCTTTCAACTTACTGCTGTCACGCCTGTCTCACCTGTTCCTCTCACATCTGCCCAAGCAGTAATGGTCTCCCCATGCACCATCCTAAAGCTGAAACATTCACTGAAGAAAAGTCTGCGGTTCCAAAAATCCAGAGCCACCTTCCCACCTCAGCCCTTACCCCATACTCAACACAACAACAGAGAACCCTTTAGGAAAGCAGTTTGTTAAAAATTAATTTCTGCCTCTGAATCAGCAGCAGAGAAAAGTGCATCTGCAATCAGCTGGCAGATTTCCCACCATATTAAAAATCCCTCAAAGAATTTTCCATATTTCAAACCATATCTGAACACATTTCATTCTTTTCCAACCTCTCAGAATTTTTCCTCCCACTAGTACACACAGACTGTAACACAGACTTTTCCAGTGCAAGAAAATAAAAAATTAATTGGGGGTGAAAGGTAGTAGGAAAGAAGCTACACAAATGTAAGCTGCATTAGATTCGAGAGCATGTACTTTGAATACGTACCGGTTAAAGCATGGAGAGGATGGATCATGAAAGTGCTTATATGGGTTCCCCCTAGACAAAGACCCCAGACAAATCCAGCAGAAGTACTGCCTACAGCCATTGCACGTCATCTTGTTACAACCATCTAGTTTCTGTTGAGGAACAAGAAAAACAGGGATAAGAATCAAACAGATCACAGTGTAATCTCACAACCTGCAAACCTGCCCATCACACCAACAATCAAAATGTGCAAAAAATGACACAGAAGCATCTATTTTCAGAAATGGAGTGGAGTACCTGTATTGTATTTGGTTGCATGCTGCACAACCGGCCGTACTTAACTACAAAAAAAATGTATTTTAAATACAAAAAAAAGAGTGTTTTAAAGCCAAGCTGTCTAACTGGTGGCTGGTCAATCGGCTGCATGTAGCTCTCAAAGGGGTAGTGACGTGATGGAGAGGGGTGTGGGGGGCATCTGTCACATGGCATGATGGGCAGAGCCTATGCAGTTTAGCATACAGGCCACTTTGAAACTGGACAGCTGTTTTAAAGATTGCTTTTCTAATGTGTGAAAGGAAGAACCCAGTTTATTCAAAAGAAAAATGACCGTTTTCAGTTATAACATGCAACAATACAACACCCCACACAACTCATCGCCAGCAGGGTTTAAAATCTTAAATTTTTACATCAACAACACACCCTTACCCACCTGAGCTACCAAAGCAATTACTCACTACATCCTCTAGCCACTTAAGGGAAACATAGCAGAAATTTCCCAACAGATTAGACAAATGTTCTAGAAAACAGCAAAATAGGCCGAGGACTCCCAATCCACTTTCTGATTCTGGGGCGGGAGCGTCAGATGCTGATTGGAGACAGACAACCAAAATAACTACAGATTTGGCATGTTCAACCTGCAAGGAATGTTAAGAAACTCTCCGAGTTGATTCTGCTATAGTTCCCATTCTGCTTCAAGTGACCCTGCAAAACCTGTTTGTAACTTACCGGCAAAATGGGAGACTAATACGCGACTCCTGGTTAGAGTTGAGTTATGAGGCTTTAAATAATAAAAAGGTTTTACTATATGGGAATGTAATCAGCAAATCAACACAGAAAAGATTTAAATTTCTCATGTCTCAGTCTCAAGACAGGACACTTTTGTACAATTTGAGGGTATTTTGTGACTGGAGCATGTTTCTCTGTCTACAACACACTGTCTGCAAAATCCAGTACTTTGTCCTCCCTTGACCCTGATTTAAAAAAAAAAAAAACGAGCCAGCTGTGGAGGAATTTGTTTACTGTAATGCCAGCTGCTCTGACTGACAAAAATAGTGAATATAAATTCTTGCAAGCAGAGATACAATCAACATGGTAAAAATTATTCATTGCTGGTGAATGACTAGATAGTGACACTGCAGCATTCTTTTGCTTTTCTATTAAACACACTCAGAACTGTCTTTTCCCTGAAGCATTTATTAGCAATTACCCTGAGGACTAACGGTGAATCCATTTAGTAACTAAAGAAAGATGCTTGTAAGTAGTATAAGAACAGTACAGAAGTCTGTGGCACATATGAGACTCAAATACCAATGCCAATCAAGGTTTTTAGCAGTGGAACAATGAATATAGATAGTAGCCAGCAGTATTATCATGAAATACCCACTGCTCTGGAGGCACCACCTCCATTATATGCAATGTAGACAGAATAGTGGAAATTCTTGACACACAACAACAGATTTACAGCCTTTGTTACTCTGAGTCTCACAAACCAATCTTTAATATTCTGACTCCCATTAGAAATTACCTGAATAACTTAAGACAGTACAGTTGAGAGCAAACTGGGATTCTTCAGTTTGCCCGGGGAAACTCACCTCTATATGAGTACCACAACAAGGACAGCATTTTGAATTCTTGTCTAGCCATTTTCTACTTTCCATCTCCTCCAGGGCTTTCTGAATCACCCTCTTGCCATAGCGCTGTTCTAAAAATCTTTGTGTGGTCTCATCTGCTTCTAGGTATTCGTTACGTAACTCCGTTAGCTTCTCTAGGAAGAGAAACAGAGCAACTGAAAAGACCCCTTTGCCTTTTATGCACGGTACTGTATTAAGTCCAATTGTCTAATGTATTTTTTAAAGAAACCAATACAACCACAGATAGCCTATAACACTTTCACACAGAGAATGCAAGTACGGTTTGCCAATGGACATAAGTGATCAGTTCAGATTTACAGATGCCCCTGCATGCTTAAAAAGATGAGCCAAGCACACTGGAGACATAAACCAGGAGGCTTCAAAGACCTCAGTGATCAAGAGGATTCCAATAGCCCTGAGAGGAAAAAAAATAAAGGAACAGCCACCCAGAAGTTTCATCTTGCTTGCTGACCCACATGTAGTCTACAGTCTCTCAAATTATAAGTCTATAAACTTGAGCATGTTGAACAAGATGTTCCTTTCACCTGCACAACATATAGCAGTAATTAAAAGCAATCAAATTCTCAAGATGCTGAAGGAACAGAATAAAGAGTAATACTGAAAATCTTGCAATGCCAGGATATAAATCAATGGGGTTCACACAATGCTGCATTCTGGTCCCTTTATCCCACAAAACTAGAACTGAAATAGAAGGTGTTTAAAGACAAATGACAAAACTGGTTACATTCACGGAAAAGGTTTCATATGAAGTGATAAGTGAACAGACACATTTTGTCTCCTCCCTAAGTCAGACAGAAGTGGACATGACAACGTTATAGAAATAAATAGTAGAAAGACGCTTCCTTTCACCACTTTTCATAACAACAAGAGGAGAGTCTATTAGAATAAAAACAGGTAGCAAATATAAAAATGACACAAGGAAAAGGCTTTCTAAACAACACATTTCTCATGACCGAGAACCCCATTAAATACCAGGATTAAAAAAATGGAATCAAAACAAATGGAAACTTGTATGAAGAAGGCAAGAACATCCTGGGTTACCTTAGTATAGGTTTTAAAGTATTTTTAATATCAAAATACTTCATTCCCTAGAACTAAACTCCTCAGTTATTGGAAAAAGCTTTCTGTGGGCAGATTCTCTCATAAATGCTCACCTTGAAGATCTGTTATAGTTTCCTCTGGCGCTAAGCAACTGTGGGGACAGGATACATTCACATGTTCATTTCTATGCACTATATTTCCCCCAGATAATCAGTAATCAATTTTGTATTAAAGAAAACAACCCTAAACCATGAGGATCCAGTAACTAGATTATTATACTGCAATAAACACTTTCCCCCTGCAACTTCTTCATTTTACTGCAGCACGGCAGGAGCAAGGTTTTCAACTCTGTAAATTGCCAGTATCAAGGGAAGTCCAAGAATTCCACTCCCACCATCAGATACTGAAGGCTGTATCAGTGCAAATGTTTCCTACTGTGGAAGGTGTAAGAAGGAGAAAAAAAAATATTCCCTGTATTTATTTATCCATTCATGATATAAACTGTAACATTGGGCTCAACTTACAAACAAGTGACACTCACCTGCAGTGACTTTACATGGAGATACTCCATGGTAAGTCATTTTGCAGAGGGTGCAGAAGGCATAGTTGCAACTGGAACATATGCCCATGGTGCAACTAGGCTCCTGCATCACAGGAGTCTGACAGCATGGGCGAGGGCAATACACCACGTCTGCCATCAAGTCCAAGCTGGACTGCAGAAGCAGGCGGTCATAGCGTGCAAACAACTGCTCTTCAACCAGTTCTTTAACCTAAGCACGGAACAAAACATCATAGCATGCATTCATTCAGAATTTCGGTTACTATTACAATAAAAACACTTTAAAGAAATGAGTACCAGCAGCTAGTTCAAATATGCTTTGATGCATTTTAAAATATTACTTTCCCTTAAGTCAGCTTATGGCAGCAATATAAGGAGAGGTAAGGTATGGAAGTTACTAATGAAGGTATGTAGTTAAATCTGCAGTTTCTGGGGATAAGTGCTTTGAAGATTCACTGGCAATTCAGGCCACTGGCACTGGCAAATCTATAGGGTACTTACACACATGCAGAGAGTCTGCTCTGTCACACTGGAAATCCAGCGTGTTGGAGGAGACTCAATTAATTGAGTCTGTTTGAGCATGTAAATTGATGTGCGCTGGCAGTCTTGTGCGTCAGCACTGTGAAAATGGTGGCAATGTGCTTTGAACTAAAACACGTTCAATGTTTTAAAGAGTTCAAATTGCACCGGTACCATTTTCTCAGTGCTGACACACGATGCACTGCTGATGCATCTGTTTCCAACGCAGCACCCAGAACTTTTAATTAGTGTCACTTGCTAAATAAAAGTGCCTGATGCTGCATCAGGAGCATGTATAAAAATGCCCATCGTGAAAACAATCTGTGCTAGTGACATCTTATGAAACCAATTCCCCGGCTGAGACATCTGATGCTAGTTACGGTGCCAGATGAACTCAGATTCTAAGCACACTATTCTAACTCCGATAGTTACACATTGCCTCCAGGGGAAAAGAACCCTGTGCGCTTTAATGAATATACTTTGCGTGAATATCTGTGAGTCTGAACTTTTATTAGCAGGTTAAAGGGGTGCAGGAACCGATTAAATGGGGCTAATATTACCTGACCAGGAGTAGCAACAGAAGAACACTTTGGTTCTGGACAGTTGAGGCAATGGACCTGACCATCCCGGATCTGAATTTCAAAGTAGTCCTTCATGCAGGCTTTGCAGTAGACATGGCTGCAGTCCATGAAGTACATACATTCAGCACCTAGCTTCTCACAAAAGCAGATACTGCACAAGTGTATCTTACTGTTAAAACATTTTTTCCGTTGGGCCTGATCAAAGTCTACGATTTCCATAATCAGATTTGACAGAGATTCCACATCCTGTACAGCTCTTTTATCGAGAATTTCTTCTTCAGCTATTGTGGTGCCTGCTGCGCCACAACTATCTAGCTCAGCATTTGGAGGCATCAATGATGTCCTGTGTTGCCCATTTCCTTGGTGGCACATTTTTAGCTCGTATGGGGAGACAATGTTCAGATAACTTAGTGTTTCTTCCTTGAGAAACTGCGTCCATGCAAATAAGACCACACAACCTCGATTCTCCTCCCACAAATTGTCCAAGTGTTTGCAGAGAGCACTGAGCTAGAAGAGAAGTTCAGAAACTGAATGAAGAAACGCATCTTCCAACATCTTCTCATTCATCCTAGTAAAGTTTGCGCCTTTCCTGTGGTGTTCTTTTATGGAAATTTCCGATTTCAAATTTAAGCCACAAAATAAACTAATTCAGTACAGTATTCAGGAGGAAATATAGGAAAGCAACCACTCTCATCTGGTAACTTTCTAATTGACAAAGCATAAATCCACAATCTGCCATAACATGAAAAACTAAGGTGCGTTATAAAGACGCTAGGAAATAAAAGTGATGGGAAATTTATAAATAAAAATCACATGATGCAATAATTAATGCTGTTCTATAAACTGTACCATATGAAACTAGTATTTCCTTCAAGGTGAACTAGCTAAATTAAGAACTGAAAAAAAAAACAAAACCTTTTGCCTTTTTTTGATATTTAAAGAAATTCTGAAGTTTTTTTTCAATTTATTTTTTCTGCTCATTTTTCCCCTGTGAAATATCAAGAAATTATATATCTTATCTTCCTTATTTTTTGTGAGACCTCTTTGGTCTCAGATAAAGGGCTGAAAATTCATGTGGGTTCTATCTGTTGATTCTTAAATGTAACCTCCCTTTCATGTTTTTGCTTATATCTATGTAAATCATATAGATGATAGACTGTAAAAAATGGGGCTTTACAGAGTTTGATTTAAAAAAAAAAAAAATCACCCTCTATCTCAATCAGGTTTAACTTCCTTAGTAGTCTGCATTATTAATTCTCCATTTGTCCAAGGATTCTTCCAAGAAAAATAAGGACAGGACAAGCCTTTCATTCATATTTACAGAACTTACATCTTGCATGCCTCTCTTGTACATTACAAAGCAGCAAAAAAGTACTATTTTCCTCCAGTTTTATGCAGCATGTCTAACTAATAAATTAAAGAGTAGTGTAATCACAAGAACTCATCTATTTTCTGGCAAACATTTTTGTACCACTTAGTTAATACTACAGTAATAGTCTGGATCTAGTCATTTTGGGTTACAGGTGGAGGTTGCTATTTTTGGCAAAGAAAAAACAGATGAATTATGGATATTTAAACTTAGAAATCCAAAGTTTGGACTGTAATGAAAAAAAAAAAATCTGCACCATTGTTCCGGCTGGACCAAATATAAAATATTCAGAACATTCAGCCAATTATTTCCCCCCAATTTGAAAAGTAATGTTTTATCCTGTGACTTATTCCCATGCTGGTGTTTTAAACATCCAAAACTTAGTGCAGCAGATAAATATATGTACTAATTCATAAAGTACTCACCTTTTCCACTTTCATTATCAAACAAACCAAATTTTAATAGAGTGGACCCATTTACTTGGGACCAGAAACTTCACCTCCCAATATGCACTGCTGTGTGACATGCAGCGAAATTTTAACACTGGGTCCTAGTTCTTTTAGCGGTGAAGTCTTAGTGGTGAATAGGGAACAAGGTTTAAATTTAGTTAAACATTCACCTGCTTGCCCTTCCTCTAACTCACTGGTTCTCAACCTTTTTCCGAGGGGTGCCGTCAGTCTAAAATGCCAGATCTTACTTTTCCCTTTTTTTTTTTTGACTACAGAAAATATTAGATCATTTCTTTGGCTTTAAACAACTCAGAAAGACCACAACAGGTCAGAATGTTTTTGACATTAGTTTTCTATTTGAAATCTCTGGGTTTATCCTGTGAATCACATTTCCACATCTAACAGTGCTAACATTGTGTGGCAGCTTCAAAAAGATCTCAAGGAACCCCAGGGTGCCATATCACCTTGGTTGAGAATCACTGCTCTAGCTGCAATTGTAATGTGTTGGCACACTTTGAATGCAGTCTGAATTTCTGACCCATTCATAACCCTCAATTTCTCTTTTCCAAATTACACTATCGAGTGGCTGCTTCTAGAGCGTAACAGCTCATGCTACAATTGCCAAATGTTAATTCAGACAATAGCCGCTGCAGTTTCAGCAAGAGTCAAGTTAATCCAGCTGTGATCACCTCACCTGAGTGCACATTTCACAAGGTGGTAAATCAGGCATGTTATCTGAAGGCTGTTTGCTTTGAAAACCTGATCTATAGAAATAAACTGCTTTTCCAGTTTCCTCCCTAACATTATAGAAATATCGGAAAAAGCAGACTATGTTAACTTTAATAACTCAAAGTTTGATGAAGAAAAAAATCCACATAAATTGCATGTTTCTCTTACTAAGTTCTCCACTGCTCAAGAATAAACTCCAGTTGAACAAGGCTATTAAAATTGTGAGCAAAATAGTTCAATTAAATATGCAATATGCAGCAAAACTGTTAGTGCAGTGCCTGGCTTTATTTAAAAAACAGTTTTGTTCTTTATAAAAATGCTGTTTTCTACTATGTATTTCAGAGCAGGACGAGAGTTTTTTGGGGAAAATGGATCACAAAGGCCTTCTTATAGGGTAGAAACCACTTGAGTCTTGTGACGTGATACACACCTGGTTCCAAGATACAGGTTGTATTTTACAGTATGATAGGCACCTACAAGAATACCTACCCTATAGCACATGATATACAAGCACAGTGTAAGAGATTTCAAATCAGTGTGCATAGGTCACTTTAAAAAATGACTGTGGAACAGATTTTCAAAAGCATTTAAGTGCCTAGAGATTTAGACAAGCAGCTAATGGGATTTATGAAATTGCCTAATGCATGTTAAGTGCTTCACTGTCACTGAAAACAAGAGGAACAAGGCAGAAATGATTCAAAAGTTCCTATTAGGCTCCCATCTTTTAATACCTTTAAACTGTAGCACTGTGGGGCTGAAGCTCCATTTTCAAAGTGACTCTTGTATCATTTTTATGAAAAAAGTGCAAACCAAATATGTGACATATAATTAACAAGCTGTTTTCTGGTTTTCCAGTCCAACAGCTCAGGTCCAAAAAGCTCAGGTACTTGTACACTCTGCTTACATGCAGAGAGAGAAAAAGCAGCAGAGATTGTTTGCTGCTAGCTCATAAGGCAGTTAGCTTGCACAGATAGGCAGTAGCAACTATACATCTCTGCTTGTGTTGTTTCTATTTGTTCTTAGCCTGGATATCTCTCGTTCTCTTGCTGACATCAACTGTATTTTCCAGAAGATATTTATTAAGCTTTATTGGCACATTTTGTGAAAGGTTCTCCAATTTTTCCCCACTGCTGGGGGCATATCCACCACAATGAGGATGGGAATACATTAGTTTGCCTGTTCTCAAGTAGTTGCTTTCTCTCAGCCTCTGGCACTCTCATGCAAGTCATGATAAGTGTATGATAAGTGTATATTCTACCTCAAAACATTGTTTCTCCATCTGAACCTGGATTAATCTGGGTTTTAAAAACATGAATTTAGTTTCCAGTTCCTTCACTACCTATCATTAAACTGTTCATAATAAGCATGTTTCATGTTCTTGAAACCTGAAAGTAGCGTTAAAAAGATGTAATGCCAAACCTGTGTCCGAGAGAGCCACTTGCCGCTGAGCGTGAACACAGGTGGGGAGGCTGAAGGGTAGTCTGGTGGAAGTTCAAAATTCAACACAAGTGGAGGCAGAAAACAAATTGTATACTCAAACCCATTGTGCAGGAGCCTCTCATTAGGACTGCCTGAAACAAAGACAATTGATTGAAGCAATTTGAGAGACAGCAAGAGAATTATGATTAGGATTTTGCAGCCTGATTAAGCATAACTGCTTGATATGGTCCCCAAGACTTCTCTTTTCATTTGGTGAATTTATTGTTTAACTCAGACTATACCCATTCTTAACACAGAAAAATTTCATAGAGCTGTATGCTTGAGGCTGGATCGGTGAATACTATCTACGTTAACACTGCGACCTGTCAGGTAAATGAGAAACCAGAGCATTTGGAAAGACAAATCCTCAAGAAGAATTTTAAGAAGATAACTAACCTTCCTCTCAATATTAAGGTTTACTCTGGGCTACTTGAGAAAGAGCCCATTCATGTTTCAGACAACTTCAAGAGAACAGTGTTTCTACACATCAGGGCTGAGGATTTTGTGTTTCATTGTGCAATTTTTGGCAAACAACAACAAGTAAATTAAAGCAGAGGCAGTTATCTGATGGGTTTGGTAATACCCCCTCATGGTCTGGGAAACATAAAAGAACACAGAGTCTAAAACGCAGGGAGATTAGTTTCAAAGTTATCCCACCAAATATAAAGATTTATACCTGTTTCCACATTTGGACCGTACAAATAGGAAACTGAATTAATAGATATGGGAACTAATGATGCACAAATAAACAACCTGAAGAAATAGAGAATAATAATTTTGAATAATCTGGCATATTTGGTAATGCTCAGTCTTACTTGTAACAACAGTAAGCAACATTTTTCCCCCCAGGAAGTGTCATTTTTAAGAAAGACGAAGTCCTTTAATTTAATATTTCAAGTTTCTTGAAGCCTCAGATGGAAGGGACTACTGAAACAAAGTGTTACAAATGTACACTAAATAAAAATGAAAACACTTATAAACCTAATTATAGTTTGTTTCAAGGGGCCTCAATGATGTGAATAGTCAATTTGCATAAAAGTATGCACACCTCAAAATAGAAAAAGCTTTGGAAACACTGCAGAACTTTCCTTAGGAAGTCATTTGGAAAAGTTATTAAAAATTCCATAAACACCACCAACTACACATAAAATTTAGAAGTCACTCTTACTCAGCTTCTGTTTTTAATAAGTGATCGGAAAATAATTAAGTCATACCACGGTAAGAATGGGTGAAACCTTCTACAGCGGTAATGTATGAGAAATTACTCACCATTACAAAGATAAAGACTCCCCTTTGATCCCTTCAGCTGACCCTAGGCCTCTCTCAGCAGTGCCTCGTTTCTTTTCCCTTTCCCTATCCTTCAGATTAAAATGAAATTAGTCCTTCCTATTTAGTATCCCTGCTCTCTGCAAGTCCCATCTGACGTAAGAGGCTGTAGCCTAAGAAAGCTCATGCCTCACCGAACAAGTTAGTTATAAAATCCCACCCTGTCCTGCCTTCTGCCTAACTTTAGACTAAAACAGTTACCTACCTCTCAAAACCAAAGAATGTTTGGGTAGCTCTTTTTTGAACATATATCTTGGAAAAAAACAGACTGTTTTAAGAACGTCTATTTCACAATAATGCAAAACATTTGAACTCACCTCTCACAAATATCTTGAAATTTGGGGGCAACTCCAAACAGATTTTAGTTTCTCCTCCTTGGCCAGACTCTGCTCTCTTGAACTCATCTTCATCATAAATACTAGCCAAAGCCAGCAGCTCATCCTCCTGAGCTTCTTTGTCTTCTGAAGACATTTAAATTTTCTGCAGACATAAGAACCCATTTCAAATAATCAGCAAGAACTAAACAGGCTATTCAAGTAGTCCATTAGGAGGATACATCTCAGGTTATTAAACTTAGATTTTAAAGAATAATAGACTGCATCAAAACAATGAAAGCTAAGATTATACTTTTCCCACAGCTTAAAGCTATTGCATACGCTCCATCATTTTCCATCACAGGCTCCATCACAGTTATTAAGTTATAAAAAAGGGACATGGAGTTGGAGCTAGGAGTCCAGTTGGGACTCCATTAGAAAAGTTGCCTCCACCTGGTACCCTCTACCAGGGTGTAATCCTTGTCCTGGGCCTGATTAAACCGTGGGGCTCCTCCTGGGCTAGATGTATAAGCAGCAGGTCCAGTAGTAGCTGCCATTAAGTCCAATGGTGGCAAGGGAGCCAGACAGCAGCAGATCAAGTGACTGTATTGTGAGCAGGGCTGCATCAGCACAGCCCTCACTCACCCTCCTGCAACCAACAGCCATCCCCAGAGGGCTCTCTAGGCTTCAAATTCTGAGGCAGGTCATGTTCTTCCCTAACCACAGCACCAGCCTTACGGTAGCCCACTGGTGGCCCAGCAGACTAGACAGGTCACACGTTTGATACTCCTGCCATATACAAAATACTGTTACCCTCCTTGAGAAAAGGGATGTGGAATGAGAATGACAACTTAAATCACTATTTGTGGCCCTGTTCATTCTTCAAGGATGAAGAGAGTGGAATTTTAAATTTTCCACTAATGGAGAGATGCATTTTTCTTTTACCATAGGAAAATGCCTCTCTCCATTAAAGGAAAATTTTAAATATTGGGCTAATGAAGAAAAAAAACAATATGGCTTCTCTAGCTTCTCTGTACTTCCTAGGCATATTTGTTACTTGCATAAAGAACCCAAATCAAACAACTCCCCTGATTTAGTGTACTATTGTACATTGCTTCATTTTACTTATTTTTTGTATCACTGCACACACTATGCTCTGCTTTAATTTTTTTGAAGTGGTAGAATGTCTCATCTCATTGTATGTTTTTAGCAAAACCCACAAATTACATAATGCTATTCTTATATTACATGCAATGTTATCATCCTTTTTACTGTACCTTTTTAGTGAAAGCTGTAAATTAAACTACTGCTACTAAGTTTACAAAAAGTTATATTTTTTCATATTATGAACATCAGAAACCAAACCTTTAAAAAAATGTAAGTGATGTAGGAGGAAAGAAAATACAATACTAATCATATCTAGATAGCACTTTATTAGGCATGAGGTAGAAACTTGACTGAAGAAAGTAAAACAAGGGGTAAAAAGTAACAGCATCAGTCAATAGGCCCAGCATGCCCCACAAGGTACTTTTTAGAATGATTTCTAGGGGCGCACTGACAGACTTTTGGGGCTGATACTGATGGCCGATTTTTAATGAGCCATATTGGCTGATACCGATCCGATTGCTAATATGAAGGTCCAGCTGGTAAGTCTGTTGTGGGGGGTAGGGGTGAGGAAAGGTGAATGGGGGGGTACAGATTGAGGCCCCCACAGTGAGGGAGGGAGTGGAGCTGGGGCTGGGGCAGGCACTGCACAGCTAGGGCAGGGCTTGGGATGGAGGCAAGAACAGCTCATCCACAGGGTACAGGGGGCAGCTCCCACTGCTGCATGTACCCCAGGAGGGCATGGGGGGGCTTGTGCCCCTGGATCTGCGTGCAGGGCAAGGGTGGGCTGTTGCTGAAGGCTGGGGTGGTGCCAGGTTCTTCCTAGAGGGGTTTGAGCCGAGCTGTGCTCAGGGTGGGAGGTGGTGGTGGTGCTGGGAGGGGGGCTGCAGCCACCCCAAAATTCATCATAGCCCCCTCCCCCTTCCTCCCAGCACCACCGCTGCCCACCCCGAGCATAGCCCAGCCCAGCCCAGCCCCCCCACCCGGAAGAGCTCAGCACCAGCCCCTGCCCCAGCCCACAGTGGCAGCCTGCCTTCACCCTCCACCTAGAGCCGGGAGCACACACCCCCATGGCCTCCTGGGGTGCAATCAGCGGTGGAAGCCATCCCCCATGCACCTCCTGGACAAGCTGTGGCTCCGCTCCACCCTGGCTGAGCAGCACCTGCCCCAGACTTGCTCCCTCCCTCATCACAGGGGCCTCAATCTGCACCCCACCCCCTTCCCTTACAATAGACTCACAGGCCAGACCCGGCTCTTCTCCACGTTGCTGGGCTGTGCTCCTGGATGCCTGCATACCACACTGCAGTTGCATGCATGCACAGGGAATTTATTGGCCACATCAGCCAAAAAAAGCTGATGGCCAATACGGTCAGTTTTCCTTATAGTAGTGTCGATCCAATATGGGACCAATGTATCAGTGTACTTCTAACGATTTCAAATTACCTACCACCTATGGATCCAAACAGCTATCACACAACTTGCCTGTACTAGTTCAACATTGGATTGAAGTGAGCTGTTTTTTAAAGCTTTTGCAATCTTTATTACCTTTTCAGTTGTAGTTTCAAACCAGCAGCAACTGAAGTTACAGGTTCTGGTCAGTGAACCAGCACAGCCACGTCAGTAAAGCCAGGCCACCAACCCTACTCATTCCTGAAAGGACTGGATGTCACAAATTTTTTCCATTAGGAAGCAAGGAGACCACAGGTTCTGTTGTCAGGGTATACATGGCGATGAAGCCCAAGATGTGTTGACTGCCTGTAACAAAACATTAAAAGGATAAAACACCACCCTCTCTGTGTTTGCCTCTGCTTGTCAAGAGTTTCATTTCAGGGAGTTCTGGCAAACACCACCTTTGATCCAGAGAACTGTTAAAGATCTAGTGTCACTTGTCTCCATTACACACTTCAGCACTGATCCCACCACTGGATCAGTTAGCTTAGATCAGTGGTTCTCAACTTTTTTTCAGGATTTGAGGCAGACCTCATTTGATGCGAGGCACTGCTGTGTAACTTCTGTGACTTGAGCACCATTCCACTGCAAAAACATGTATTTATTATGGTGCTTCCCTCCTTGCAGAGGGGCCAGGCTGTGGCCAGGCAGGGAGGGGCAAGGAAATCAGCACAGGCTCAGACAACTGCACGTCCCAGCCCCCGGGGTTGAGAATTACTGACCTAGACACACAGGTCTGAGAAGAGCCCACAAAGTCAAGATCGCTCTGTACTTGTGATCCACCTACTTAAGAACAAAAGAATTGCCACTGACTGGGTCCATCTTGCCCAGTCTCCTGGGTCACTACTCATAGGTTCATAGATGTTAGGGTCAGAAGGGACCTGGGCAGATCATCAAGTCTGACCCCCAGCCCTGGACAGGAATGAATACTGGGCTCATATGACCCCTGGTAAGTTTAAGCTCATATGACCCCAGCTAGGTAGTTATCTAGCCTCCTTTTAAAGACCCCTAAGGTAGGAGCCAGCACCATTTCCCTTGGAAGCTGGTTCCAGATCCTGGCCGCCCTGACTGAAGCAGTGCCTCCTGATGTCTCGCCTGAACTCCCCGCACCTTTCTGTCTACACACTCCGCATCCAAAACCCCAAGTCCCAGGACCTCCTGGCCAACCCCCTCCTGCCCTTGCCAAGCGAATGATCTAACTCACCAGAAGGAAGGTGACCCCCCCGGGACTGCCAGGCTGCCTTCCTATCCCACACAATCCCGTCTCCGGGCAGAGTATCACTGGGCAGCGCCCCTGGCTCCTCGGACTCATCTGAGGGCCAGCCCTCTCCACTCAGTGTCCCCCCTTGACGCACTACTTTTAACCCGACCCCCCGCTCCTGTTCCTGTTTTGTTATCATTGCCACTAGCCTCCCTCTTTCAGGTGGGGGCTTATTTTCCCCAGGTGGGTGACCTCCTAAAGCGGTGAGCAGACCTGGGTCACGAATCCCCACGTTTCTGTCTACACGCTCTCCTGTCCCGGGACCTCCTGGTCAACCTGCGCCCGCTCCCGCCCCGCCAAGCCAAGTATGCCCCTGCCCGGCAGCAGGCTCTGGCCAGGGGGCCACCCAGGACTTCCCGTCCGTGTCCGGGCAGAGAATCACCGGGCTGGGCCCCGCTCTGAACCTCACTCCCGGCCCTTGTGTCCCAACAAATGACTCTGGCTCTCTCAGGGCCCCTCCTCAGCTCGGGGAGTGGCTGGTTGTCCTCGCGGGCCTGACCCAGAAGCGGGGGGAGCCGAGCCCCAAGGGAAAGTGCACGGGGCCTGGCCTCCCCGCGGCTCTAGAGGCAGGGCCGACCCCCAACCCCGCGGCCTGCACCCCGCAGCTCCCCGGGCCGGGCCGGGTGCCCGCCAGCGCTCACCTAGGCCGCTCTGCTCCGCGCAGGCACCGCTATTGCCCCCTGTAGGGCGGAGGCGGCGCTGCTCGACTCGGCTCGGCTTGCCGGCTCCTCCCGCGGGGGCGGGGCAAAGCGCAGCCCCGCCCCCTCCTGGGTAGCCCGGCCCCCGCGCGGACACGTGCTGAGCCAGCTGCGGGCGGGAGGGGCGGAGGGGTTCGCCCGTGTGCGGCTTTTCCTTTTCCCCTTAGTCACACACTGGTAGGAAGTGAGGGGTGGAAGGGACCTCCGGAGGTCATAACCCGCTGCTCAAGGCGGGACCAGGCAAGGCTTTGTCTTCACGTCTCCGAGGACGGAGCTTCCACCACCTCGCTGGGGAGCCTGTGCCAGCGTTTCACCCTCTTAGTGAGAACACGCGTCCTCCTCACTAACCTCAACTCCCCCTGCTGCAGCTGGAGACCCTTGCTCCTTCTTCTGTCATCTGCCACCGCTGAGAACAGTCCAGCTCCATCCTCTTTTGAACCCCACTTCAGGTAGGTGAAGCCTGCGATTAAGCCCTCCTGTGTCCTCTTCTCTCGACTAAATAAACCCAGTTCCCTCAGTTTTTGTCACAAGTCATGTCTCCCAGCCCCCTCATCATTTTTGGTGCCCTTCACTGGGCTGCCTCCAATTTGTCCACATCCTTTCTGTAGTGGGGGCCCCAAAACTGAACGCAGGTCACTTCCCTTGACCTACTTGGAACACACCTACGAATGCAGCCCAGTCGTACGCCGTTAGCCTTTGTGGCAACAAGGGCATGCTGCTGGCTCAGGTTCAGCTTGTTTCCACTGTGACCTCCTAGTCCTTTTCGGCAGAGCTGCTGCTTAGTCTGTCAGCCCCCAGTCTGTACCGGGGCATGGGATTGTCCTGTCCTAAGTGCAGGACTTTGCACTTGTCCTTGGCTTCCCGGTTCCTTTTGACTCAATCCTCCAATTTGTCTAGGTCACTCTGAATCCTACCCTCCAGCATATCTACTACTCCCCCCAACTTAGTGTCATCTGCAAACTTGCTGAGGGTGCACCACATCCCATCTTCCAAGTCGGTGATGAAGACATTGAACAAAACTGGCCCCAGTACTGACCCCTGGGGTGCTCTATTTGATACCAGCTGCCAACAAAACTTTCTTAGCTTGCCTGTGAAAGTGCGGTAGGAGACCATATCAAAAGCCCTGCTAAAAATCAAGGTATACCAAATGACTAGTGCTCTGGATGCAGGGAGACATGCATCTCATCCTAGAAGGCAGTCAGGTTGGTCAGGCATGACTTGCCCTTTGGTGACTCCATGCTGCCTGTTCTTGATCACCTTCTTCTTCTCCTCCTCCAAGTGCTTAGAAGTGGATTCCTAGAGGACCTGCTCCATAATTTTTCTAGGGACTGAGGTGAGGCTGACTGGTCAAATGAGGTTCAAGCCTTAAAAAAAAGTAATGTACAACTGTATATATTTAATTACTGGGGGAACAAGGCAGGCACTGGTGAAAGTAGTTCTGCCACTGCATATATAGTATTTAGTATATGAATGATGGCAGAGCTACTCTCACCTGTGCCTTGTACAACTGCATATTTAATTACTAGCAGCAGGGTGTTTTGAAGTCCCAGCAGGGAGAAATTGAAGTACTGATCCAAATACTTATGCTCAACAAAATTAAAAAAAAAAATGGCTGGATGTGTAAGATTTGAAACCAAAATTATTTTAGCTTTAATTATATTCTTACTTTCCAAGTTCACCTTTAGTCTAGCAGTTTTAAAATAGCAGTTCACACACCTACTGGGGCTTGAGCACTATGGCCAGTTAACCTTAAGCTGCAACTACTGATGGAAGAACTTGGTCCACTTGGAACATTTCAGCTTTCCCCACCTGCAGCTGTACCATAGAGCATAGTTTCTCAACCTGTGGTACATGTACCCCTGGGGGTACATGAGACACAGGCAGGGGGTACATGGGTACCCCAACACTTTTGCCCTCTTTTCCTCTCAACACTATGCCAAAAAATTTGGTGTGCCACATATTGCACAGCGCTTTAAATTCCCCAGTAATAATTTGGTTCAGCCTTCCTAGTTTTGGCCTACATCACCCTAGCCCATGTACATACTTGAGTTGTGCACCCTGGTGTAAAAGGTGGCAACTCTATCTGCACCAGATCAGATGTATCATATCACAGCCTTATATACACAGCTCTTCTTCCAACATATGGCGCACAGTCTGTAAATATAAAATCCCCTGGAAAATTGAGTGCTGGGGTACTTATTAAAACTTTCAGAAGTTAGGGGGTACTTGCTACTTAAGCGGTTGAGAAACACTGCCATAGAGCAGCTGCAGTTCTACAGTTCCCTAAAAATACAGGTTTTACCTTGTCTAGTATAGTGTTGGTTGTTCAGGGCTTGTCTTACAATGCACAGTGAGGTCCAATTAGGCCTTTTGGATGCAACTGAAGTAAAATGTCTGTCAGTATTTCTGGATTTGGTTGAAGTTGGCAATCAGTATGATTTCCCTGTACCTGCCCCCCTTCAAGTCACAACTTTCCTCAAGAGATCAAACAAAATGCTTCACAGGAGTTTAAGGCTACGGGAACAGATAGGTTTGATAATGCGTATTAAACTTCAGGACTCAGTTAAAAGCAAAAAAAAAAAAAAAAAAAAGCATTAAACTCTGTGCACATCTTCTGCCCTCTCCTCCCAAAAAAGCTACATGCAACTCCTTCCCTTCCCCTCCCTCCCCTCCTTGGAAGCAAAACATCAAAATGCTGCTTGCTTGTTGGAGGCAAATTAAACTACAGCTTTATGGATTATTGCTGTTGAGGCTGCCTGTAAAGAAATGCCATATTTAAGCAGTTTAATTGGCCCATAGTAGAGCACCTCATCTTAAGAGGCCCACACATTCAAAATAAGGAACTCTATTTTAAAGGAGACTGAAAAAAGCTGACATGTGGCTTAAGCTCGAAAGTAACCTTTTTATTAGGTTGTACTAATGCATTTGATTCTGTGTCTAACTAGAGGGCAGATAAATATGGCGATTGTTTCATAGTTTCTGGGGTCGGAAGGGACCCGAGTAGGTCATCTAGTCCGACCCCCCGCCATGGCAGGAAACAATACTGGGGTCAAACAACCCCAGCAAGGTGTTCATCCAACCTCCTCTTAAAAACCCCAGGGTAGGAGCCAGGACCACCTCTCTTGGAAGTTGGTTCCAGATCCTAGCTGCCCTGACCATGAAGTAGTGCTTCCTGATTGTGTCAGAAGCCAGCACTAATCTCACTGAAAGATGCTATGGAAGAAATAACAGAACTGGCAGATAGCTACAGCTGTTACAGAAGTGATTGAAGCAGAATGGTGAGACTGGGTCAGAAATGTGCATTTAGAGCTGGACATAAACATTTCACAAACATTCTTGGTACTTGTTGGATAACAGCTGCAAAGAGAGTTTAAGTATGGGGAAGGGTGCTGTAAATACCAAGTATGTCCAGGTAGTTGTTTCCAACTTATAATGCAATAGCTTTCACACAACAAAACTGGTATAGGAAGTATTGTTTAAAACAGGAAGTTACCAAATTTACTTTGAGTTAAACGATGTTTGTTATAGGATGCCCCTATAAAAGTGATGCAAGTCAATCATGATAGAAGCACTTTTTCACTCTTTTCAGAAGGACAAAACCATAATGCTTGTCCTTAAAAATGCTTCTAGATAGAACAAAAAAGTGGCATGTACTCAGCTCACACACCAACTACATGTTACTTCAAACATGACCACTACAGTAAGTTGAACAGAGGCTATGTTTCCTTAGCAGTTAGTCCCAGATACAAAGCTACAGCTGTTTCCTTGATGGTAAAACAAGTTTTAAAAGGTTCATTCAGTAAAATGCAGTGCATTTATTTCTTGCAATAGCTATATTGGAGTTTTAACTTTCGAACTGAACACATACAAATGTGTACAGCTTTGACAATTATTGATACTAGAAACAAGGAAGTCATTGTGTAGAGTTCATAGGGAGAAAAGAGAGAATAAATTTATCTTTTTTGTTGGAAGTTAACGAAGCCAAGCAGTTTAAATTAAAGGCCTTATGAAAGTAGCATATCCCTTAAAAAAAAGAAGGAGGTTAGCAACTAGTCAGAATCATCCATCAATGTATGCAGCCAGAGTCTAAGGTCTCATTCTCTCTACAAGCAATGAATGCAACTACACACAAAAGTTTCCATTTTATCTAGATAACTGGTGAGAATTTACTATTATATACACACTTGCATATGTAACAGCAGGTTGGCTGGAAACTGCTACATCTCACAAATTTGATTTTTGGTTCACTCAACCCAGACTGCAGTGTTGGCATCAGCTGGAAAAGAAATGCAGTTTCTGAGGAATGCATTGCGACTGGTATACAGAATACCCTCACCATTGGCTTCATTTATCTTACATATTTGTCAAATGCATAACTACAGACATGAAGCGAGTAGAACCCACATGAGAAACATCACCATTGTGTTAATGAGAAACAAGGACCAAATTCAAGTATTATTTCAGTTTGTTTATATTCCTCCACGCTCTAGGAGAGCTAAAAATCCTTCTGCCATTTCTTTGTAGTCTTCAACATATTAATGGAGACTTACAACATTTGTTCCTGTTATCCACAATAGAAATTTAGTGGTAAGTCAAAGGCTTAGTTTCCTCCGTCTCTCTGCTTTAAAAACAAGACAGACTCATCAGCATGAACATGATAGAGGGCCTGCTAATGGCTGTTTCATTAAGTCTAGTAATGAATTACCAGGTATTTCTAAATACAATCATTATGGCAAGATACAACTTGACTGAGCAGCTAACTAACTAAGCATTCTGACTTGACACATTGATCAACCCTCTCCAAAAGTTACTACAAGAAAGCTGAAGTATTCACTTGCTCCAATTTGTATTCAGAACAGACGAAGTTGACAACTTAAAGCTTTATTGTAGTTTGTAATATAAACAAGTGCTGAAATTCAGTCAATGTCCATTTCAGGAAGTTTCTTTTCTGTAGGTGTTGGGGCAGCTGCATTGGTGGTCTGTTCCGTAGCCTGGGACCCATTGTTGGCATCTCCCTGGCCTTCTACTGGTCCATTCTGTTCAGCCGGTTTTTGCTCCTCTTTTGGGGGTTCAACCTTGGGTTTTGGTTTTGTGACTATAGGATTGCAGAAACTTATCAACTCCTATAACAGAAAGAAAAATAAGATATCAAAGCTCATACCAACAATTATACCTTAGCTCATTGCTCAAATTAAACTAACTATACAAGGTGGATACCAATAAATTGAAGATAGGTTATGTAGGTTGTTTTGCTTTAAAATGGTACTGTCCATCTACTGAGAATTTTCTAGTTGCAGAAAGATTTCATCCTTAAAAGCACTAAAAGGCTAAAAGGTAAAGAAACACTGGTAACCAAGACAAAGTCTTCACAACAATAATTTATTTCTTCTTTTACTGCAATGTCATTTACTCACTTTCGTTTTAGCTTGGATGTCTTTAGCCTTTATAACTGGGTCTAAAGTAAGACTTCTCTTGTTCTGAAGATTGAGCTTGTTGTTCATCCATTCCATGGCTTCATTTGCATTCTTTTCTACTTTTGCTATATCTTCTACATCTAAATGGTCATATTGTTCATCCTAAAGGAAAAAAAAAAAAAGATTACAATACATTTTACAGCAACCCTATTTAACTATTTAGGCTAGTAACTTGTTTGTTCTTCATCTAAATCTTATCCCTCTGCTGCACTGTTTGTGCATTTGCCTTAATGTTCACACACTAACCTATGCAGCTCGCTGTACATTTATCAATATGGTCAAACTGAAAGGTGCTTTCTCTTCAAATGGAGGGACAAGCATCCAGAACCCTGCCTCCCCCGAAACAAGCACTCTCCTCAAGAATGCCAGCATTTATCCCAGAATTATGGTTGTCTTCATGAGAAACCCAGGTGAAGTTAATTCCTGCCACCATTCCCCAGCCAAAAGGGTGCAGGTTTGTTAGCTATTTCTACTTCGTCTCTACATTAAAAAGGGAAGGGGTTGGGACAGGACAACATTTGTATAATATTTCCTTACAGAAAGTGGGAAGATACCTTTGCTTTGAATGCATGAACAGCTTTCATGTATTGTTGTATTTGCTTTCCAAGGTCCTCAAATGCTTTTGGTCTTTCTTCAGATTCTTGAAACCTTGCCTGAATAGGCTGACCCAAAGCCTGAAATGAAACACAGGAAAGTTTGAGAAAAAAATTAAAGAGAAGTTACAGCATTATATAGGATCTAGAGGAATTTCTTGATGCCATACTGGATGATACTAAGAATAAAATGTTGTAGTCATGATGATACATAAATTGAGGCAAGGATTTCTGAGGGTGATACCATTTATTGGACCAACTGTATAGCTGGGATAGAGTTAGATGAGCTTTTTGAATGCATGGCATTAGAGACATGTCATGCACTCAAAAGCTTATCTAACCATCCCAACTATGCAACTGGCCCAATAAATTCTATCATCACCCTAAAAAAAATCCTTGCCTCACATTGATGACAGAGAAATTTCTAAACCATTTTAAAAGTTAAGACCTCTCCAACGCTATAAAAAAATGAGAGTCAGTTCATAATATTGGCCATACCACATATTGCTATTCTTTTTAGCTTTTCAGAAGTCATCATTTTATGTGCTTTTACTGAAAGTGTAATCATTAAGTACTGACAATCTGATCACAGGCAAAAGTTGACGCCAACTTCAATATGGGGAAAGCTTGTTACTTTGATTCACCTCAAATCACTTATTGAAAGATTCTCTGCAGCTGCTTTTTAAAAAGAAGAAGTTTAAGACTAGAGGAAGATAGATGTTCGTCTGCCTTTCCTCCTGATCCTGGCTAGGACTGCGTCTCTTCTAGAGGCTATACCCCACATGTTGAGTATCAGTTACTTACTGCATCCTTTACCATTGTTACAAAATATAAATATATAAAAACATCCTGAGACTGGGGGGAGGGAGGAAAGAATGGAAATCAAATCAGGACAGCTTAAGCCAGATTTGGAAGCTCTAGCATAAATATCCAATTAGTTTTTGATATTTAAAAACATTTAACATTATACACTCTTTTATCAGTTACATAAAGCTTTCTGTTCACTATTCTAGCTAGAGATATTAAAGCATCATCTACTGCCAGTACAGAACCTTTACTTGCCAGGTAGCATTTTCTTCTAGTCTCCAAAGTATCTATCCATAACCTTGATTTATAAACATTATTTTCCTGTTAGAAGTACTGTTACCTTTCAAAAGCAAGTAGCATTTCCCATGTCTATTCTTCCTTTCCTAAGAAACTTTTGATGAAAAAGCCCACACGCTGCAATACTCGGACCACCAGAAGCATTTATCTCATTTTCATCTCAATGAAAAAAAGAGGACTTCCACTGCTGATTTAAGGTGTTTTCTAAGGTTTGGAGGTAGCCCTACGTACCAGCTCATCTAAGTTCAAACAACACCTACTCTGTAGGCCAGTGCGGGCACATCCAGTTGAGCATGCCAGTGCAGTCTGTGGCACCTCAAAACCAGGGCCCGATTAACCGTTTAGTAGGCCCTAGGCAAACAAACTTGTGGGCCCCCAGCTGAAGATAAAATTTTTACATTACTTTTTTTTTTCCCCCCAGTCAATTATAATATGTAAAATAAACAAAAAACTGGGACTCTTCTTCATTTAGGGCCCTAGGCATATGCCTAGTTTGCCTATGCATTAATTCGGCCCTACTCAAAACTGCTTGTAGTGCAGCAAAGTTTCTTACAGGAAACTACTGATACAAAAAAACAAAACAAAACAAAACAAAACAAAACAAAACAAAAAAGGTGTGGTGCACACTCCAGGAGCATGTGCCAGAGCTCCACTCGTATTACATGTCCCCTGGCTCTTCCAGTACACTGGGTGCCAGGGGGAGCAGGGAAACAGGAGTTTCCCTGAAGTGGGGCATTTTGCCCTGCAGCAAACCCAATGTTCAGGGGTGCACACAACAGCAAAAAGCAGCAGCACAAGTTTGTGCTGCAGCAGATGCACACCCCTATGAGATTTGAAGGTTTCACTTAGTGGACAATCCCTTACCTTCAGTTCTGTTAGTTTATCAATGTAAACCTGTTT